>NW_010325540.1:0-15043 GCF_000700745.2 Antrostomus carolinensis | reverse complement strand
GCTCTACATTTATCTTATTTTTTCAATTCTATTACACTCTTGCAAATGGGCTGGTTAGAACTGCATGCAATGTCCGAAGTGGATCTTGGATTTGTATACTGTCCAATCATATTTATTCTTTTGCTTTCAGTTCATTTTTTTCCTCAGCTCTTAACATTTTCCTTGCTTTTCTGTCCACAGGGGAACACTGACATTTCTAGAGCAGTATCCACAGTGAAGTCTACAATTGCACTAGTGCAATTTTAAAGTAACCACTTTATGGTCCCTTGTGCTTTCATGCTGGTTTGGTTTGCAGAGAGGTTTTTACATGTGTAAACTAAATTCCTTAGGAGGAAAGTGAATCATATTTTTGCTTTGAAGGTACTCCAGTGCCTAGTGGGGCATGAACCAATGTGTGGGCTACACTACTTCAAGGTCTTGCAGAGTGTACACAGCATTTCTTTCTTTTGGAAAAATGGAGAGTTTGGACTGGGGGATCAGCCATTTGAGGAGAGGCTTAAGGACTCATCTTTGTTCAGCTTGGAGAAGACATGGCTAAAGGTCATCTAATTGGTGTTTACAACTACCTAATGGTAGCTATAGAGAAGATGGAGCTACACTCTTTTCAGAGGTGCACAGTGGAAGGATAAGAGGTAACAGACACAAATTACAATGAGAGAAATTCCAATTAGATATAAAGAAAAAACCCCTCTCACAATGAGGGTTGTCAAACACTAGCATGGGAGCTCAGAGAAATTATAGAATCTCAATCCCCATATAGATACTCAAACTCAGCCAGAAATATCTCCAAACAACCTGCTCTATCTTTGAAACTGTATTTATCTGGAGGAACGGATTGACCAAGTGGTCTCCAACCACCCATTCCAACCTACATTGTTTTGTGGTTTATCCAATGGCAAAATCCAAGTCAAATCAAATTCATAAATTCATATAAGGAAAAACTGAGGAGCCTCAGCACAGTCTCTAAGGTCTAGTGTTGCTTTCCTATCTACTGATGTTAGAATCATAGAATGGTTTGGGTTGGAATGGACCTTAAAGATCATCCAGTTCCAACCCCCCTGCCATCAGCAGGGACACCTTCCACTAGACCAGGTTGCTCAAAGCCTCATCCAACCTGGCCTTGAACACTTCCAAGGAGGAGCAGCCATAGCTTCTCTGGTCAACCTGGGCCAGTATCTCACCACCCTCACACCAAAGAATTTCTTCTTCAGACCTCATCTCAGTCTCCCCTCATCCAGTTTAAAGCCATCCCCCCTTGTCCTATCATTATGTGCCCTTGTCCAAAGTCCCCCCCATCCATCCTGTAGCCTCTTCAGGTACTGGGAGGCTGCTATAAGATCTCCCCAGAGCCTTCTTTTCTCCGGGCTGAACAGCCCCAACTCTCTCAGCCTGTCCTCACAGCAGAGCTGCTCCAGCCCTCGGATCATCCTTGTGGCCTCCTCTGGACTGGCTCCAGTAGGTCCATGTCCTTCCATTGCACCAAGTCACTTGCTGACATACTTAGTAACTATCCAAAGACACCAACATGAAATACTTTTTCAGATCATATTTTACTTATACATCATTTCAGTCAACAACCACACATTGTTCACGCGATATTTCAATATGACATCCGAAGTACATCATAATAGTTGGTTGTTTTGAATGACTAATGTTTCTAAGATCGTAATTTAAGTATACAGAAGTGTACACATGCGCATACATGCACAGACACACATGTGCATGTGCAAACATGCCTACAAAGTATTTCCTTAAATATATACCCTGATAATTGAGATGATAGCTTTTTTATTTTCTGCACATTTTTATAAGTGAACTGTTTTTGCAGTTTGGACAAAAATGATAGTTAAATCTCTGGTGTTTCTATGAACTTCTGGACATAAAGCAGAAAACGGAGGGAATAAAATTGCAAAAGTTGCAGTTACTTCACAACTTGCCAAGAGTTTGTGGTTAACTTGCTTACCAACTGTTATTGTTACTCAACCTGATTCCTCAAGGAAACAAATATGCATTGTTATTTTTTACCATGAGCAAGGTCCTGTGTGCAAATGTCAAGGACTTGGCTTTAATGCTGAGCATTCTTGACACTGGTAATTATAAATTCTGCATTGTCCCTCTCATCGTTATTGTCAAATTATCTCTGACTGGAGATGAGTAAGGGAGGAGCAGAGGAGGGATGGAACACCTTTGTTTGTCCAAAGCTCATAGTGGTGAGGCAGGCCTTATGGAGATTTCAGTGTGTGTTTCTCAGGGTGGGAAACCTTTCCATCCCTGCCTCCAGCTCCTGTTCTTATGAGCAGGAGACAGTCAGTCGGGTTTGTACATCAGGAGGAACATATCAGTGTTTTACCCTTCATGAACTCAGTGTTTTTCTCCAGTGGTAGACCTGACTTACCCCAGGATCACAGGAGCACCAACTAGATGTTCCTTCACCCAGGGTACCTGGGTAGGAAAGTGCATGGGATTGAACCCAGCTAAGTTCGGTAGCACCTCACAATCATTTGGCTCTTGACTTCAGGTAAGTAATCCTCTCTACCCAAAACACCATCTACTTTCTCACTGTTTTCACTGCAGAGAGAAAGGGAGTCGTCATGGAGAGTTTCCCTCTGCTTAAATAAAACATGTTATTGGTTTTCTCTTATGTGAGGAACCCTCAGAAATGAAATTTCTCAGATGCCTCCAGGCCCTCTGAAAGAAGCATCTGGAGATATCTTGGCATTTTCTACACTGCTAGGCCATGGTGGCCAGGAAAAAGAGACAGAAAGCACAGATTCTGTCTCTGATATCTTGGTCAAAAATACCATAATACCTTCAAAAAGCATCCTGGAAACTACCAGAATGTGTACCTGCTGGACACAAGCACCCATGATATCATCACAGAAATAGGTTTCATCCCTGACAAAGATACCATAGTCATTGCTTGAGTGTTCCAGGAATATGGCCATTGGGAACTGGGTGATGAAATGACCTCCCTTTTCCCTGGAGATGCAGTGAGTGCAAGTGGAGAAACGTCTAGTTGTAAAAGCCACCATCCCACCTCTGCATTACTGTTCATGGTGCAGGCCGTTCTACAAAATATCCCCTCCTTCCTTAAAAAACCACTCAAGCTTCAACCATATGAATGCCATCATAACAGATTTTATTAAAGGGGGGGATGGGGAATAATTTCCACAATGTTGCCTGGTTCATATTTATGTTTTTGCAGATGCTGATGTTTGCTTTGCTGCAAAGGAGGATTTTGAGAGCTTTTTATTGCAGCAGAAACTGTTGCCACCAGGAGCAATGGGATGGGGGTTATTCAGAAGCCATTCAGTAGAAGCAGAAAGGATTGTCAAGTAGAATCCAGGGAATCTTCAGCTCCTCCACCCCCTGCATGGTGAAGAAGAGAGAGTCTCAGGTTACCCACAAGTAGGTTTTCTGCAGTGACGTTCCCTTTATTTCATGGCAGCAGAGCAGAGGCTGCCATGGGGTGCTAACACCCCCTGAGGACCTTCCATGCCAGCAAGTTCGCATTGGAGAAGTAAGACAGGATGTTGTCAGGAGCTGTGTCTCTAAGATGTTGCTCTGAAGAAAAGATAAGGAGGATACCAATCATTGCCAAGGTGATCCCTGCACTTCTACATACCTTCTGCAGCAAGAATATCCATTACGACATGTTCCAATCCAGTAATAGGGCTGGCGACATATCCCTGGGATGCAGCGTCCATTTTGGGATAAACAAGGATCAAATGGCCTAGGATTGAAGGGCTGACCTGCACAGTGGAAACAAGATAGTCACTTACCATGAAAGTGAGCAGAAGTGGATACTGTCTCCTCTTTCTCCTCTAATTCCTCTCTCACACCTTACCTGCAACCCCTTGGAACACCATAAAGAGGACAACCAGGAGTTGGTAAAGGATCCTCATGGCCACAGGTGGGATGTAGATGTCTTATCTATAATGAGCAGAGACCACAAGACCAAAAGACAGTAAATGGAGGGTCTCCTCCTGACTGGAACTGCTTAAAAATTGCCCTGAGTGACCAAAACCAAAATATTATAAAATACAATGGACTTGAGTGAAGAACAGAGTGAAAAATTCATCCTTGGAGATTAAAAACTTCACTGAATATAGCTCTAAACAACCCGATATAATTACCCACATTATGAACACAGATTCAGACTAGAACCTCCTGGAGTCTCTTCCAATCTAAGTTATTCCAAGATTCTATTGTAGGTTTGTTATTTAACATTGGTCTTCTTGCACTGAAAATTGATATTCCAGAGCTGTTCAGCACCAAACAGGTTACTCTGGAACAAACACCAACCCACTAATTATTTATCTTCAACCTACCATCATTCACAAAGTGTTCAGAGACTGAGCCAACCATCATCCTTTGGAAAGTCTGAAAAAAGACATCTGCATCTCTTGAATATCAGTTAAGGAGACAACTCACTCAAAAAGTTACTGGAATTCAGGCAAGACGTGTAGCTCAAAATGGAACTCTGAATTGCTGTCCTGGCTAGATGTCTGCTTCTGTAGGAAGCTAACCATTTCTTAGTCAACAAGCCCTCTGTCTCTAGTGCCTCAAGTGAAGGTTTTTGGGTCTCTATTCACTCCTCTTGGAGGTCAGCAATCATAGTTTTCTCCTGCAAGCCCTGCAAGTAACCCATGGTTCTCTAGGACATGTACAGCCTGGACACACTCACTGGAGTAATGAAAAGGAAGAGGTTAATGAAAGCAGAACAGTCATTAGACTTGGGATTAATGAAAGGAAAAGAAGTATATAAAGGCAAAGAGGAGATGATGCTTGTTCAGAACCAAGCAGAGAGTTACCAGGGGTGGAGGTGGAGGTTCACCACTGCTGTCTGTCTCTCCTCTAGCAGGTGCCCCAGACCCAAACCTACCTCTATATAAAGATTTGGGGTTGCTGGCACTTCAGTTACGTGCCAATCAAAAAAAAGCCTTTTCCAGCCAAATTTGTCCTATACTTTGATGTCTTCCAATGAGAATGGAAGTTCTGCCTTGAGACTGCTTTCACCGCAAAGCCCCTGGTCTTTGTGCAACCCATCTTAGACCATCCAAGTTTGTGTAAGATACGTTAGGCCACAGGGTTACGTAAAACACCTGTGAACATGCAATGACTGCTCCTTTTTGGTCCTGCAAGCTCCTCATGCTGCCTTTGATATGCAGCTTCGTTGTCTATTTTGCAGCTGTAACATGGTCATTGTTTCCCTTCATAACGTTTTGTCCTTTACATCTAACCTTCTGGTTGTCTTTTCTCCATGTCAGTTAAGAATAAACATTGCTTACTTTTCACCTTATTAATTAAAAAGTTAATAGTTTAGTCCATAATGAAATGATGAGGTATGAAATTGTAACATGAATACGATCTTTTATATAAATTTTTATAATAAATCTCATTTTAATTTCTGCTACTTCCTCTCTGGATTACTCTTGGGTTTTTTTTCCTGTTGTTTCAGTGTCCTTCTTAATATCAACTTTTACTCAATCTTTCTCAGGCTGCCCAACCTCAGGCAAGATAACCAGCACACCTGCCAACCTCATATTATGTTTCTCAAATTATCTATAAAAGAAAAGCAGTTTATTAAGAAGAAATTTCATTTCTAATCCTTCCCATTTTGAACGGCAGTCAGTAGTCACACGTTCTCTCTACATACACGTGCATGTCTATTTGTAAATACATTTTACACATGGATCAGTATACATACAGGTATCCAAACACTATTCCCACAGCAGCAATTCCCATTTCTGAAGAGGTTCTGCTCTAAGTTTAAACCCCATGAATAGCTCCATCCTCTGTCAGGACATATTTATTGATAGTTTATTCCATATAACCCAGCACATGGCACTGACCAGGGCAGGGAGGATGGGTAGCACATGTGAGAAGCCCAGTTAAGAAGCACTGCTGAGGCTCTGTCTCCTCTTCCACAGCAGTGAATGATGTATCTGGCCACGTGCCAGTGACCATGTAACCAGGAGGACCAGAAACCTTGCTGCCCATGGGAAGATGCCACACTAAGGTGAGGAATGGGATGGGAACAGGCTGTTTCTTTCTGTGGCACAATATGTGGATAATTTTAAGAAATCTCAGTGCTGGGAGTATCTTACTTGAGTTCAGCTATCAACTCTGGAGTTGCTTTAGTGGCCTGAATGGAAAGGCAACTCAGATGTCCACCTTCAGGTTATCTAAATCTATGTTTTGATCTCAGCTGGGTAAACTTGCCATTTGGCACAAAGCCTGGCTTTGCAATACAGTCGGTGAAGCCCAGATAAATACCATTGGTGCTCTGTGGATGTAAAGCTGAATTTCTGCCCCCTGGTTCCCTGAGCAGCACGTTTGCCCTCATATTTCAAGGGCTTTGGAAGCAGCTGGCAAGACCTCTGTTTGCTTGTGTCTTCTTTGCTTGTGTTTCCTTCTTTGAGGGAACCAAGATTGTTGAGGCTGGAGAAAAGGAGGCTGAGGGGAGACCTTCTCGCTCTCTACAACTCCCTGAAAGGAGAGTGGAGAGAGGTGGGGGTTGGTCTCTTCTCCCAGTTAACTAGTCATAGAACAAGAGGAAATGGCCTCAAGTTGCACCAGGCGAGGTTTAGATTGGATATGAGGAAAAAATTCTTCACCAAAAGGGTTGTCAAGCATTGGAACAGGCTGCCCAGGGCTGTGTGGAGTCACCATCCCTGGAGGTATTTAAAAGACATGTAGATGTGGTGCTTAGGGACACGGTTTAGTGGTGGACTTGGCAATGCTATGTTAATGGTTGGACTTGATGATCTTAAAGGTCTTTTCCAACCTAAATGATTCCAGGATTCTTTGATTCTCTGAGCTTGAGGGTCTCCATGGAGGGGAGAGGTGCAGCCCAGCTGCTGTGCCCAGAGGGAGCAGGGGGCAGCTCACTCTGGAGCGCTACACAAAATAAACCTCCTGTCAGCAGCTGTGATTTCCAGGCAGGTTTTGACTGAGTCAGGTCTGGGCAGGTTTCCATGGAGCTGGCCAAGGCCACTGAACGGACAGCAGGAATTTTATGTTCCCAAGCTGGATTTCATGCTGTAGTTTGCAAATTTTGGATGTGCTATGAGGACAAGCATTGAGAAATTGTACCAAAGGTCTGTCATCCCTTCCTGTCATTTGCACAGAGGACACTGGAGGAAGAGGATGGCAGAGAGAAGGTGAAGGATCCTTATGGCTTCAAGTTGACTGAGGACATCCCATCATCAGAAGTAAGCTGCAGCATGACAGAGGTGATACACAGACATACAGGGTTTAAGCCAGTTGCTTTCACATCAGCATCTCCAGCAATTTGTGGTGCTCTGGACTCTGAGGTCTCTGCCTAGGGCTGGTGGGTAAGGGTTAGGAGAGAGGAAACCAAGTCTTGCTTGGGCACTGGAGCATCTCAGGCAGCACTTATCTGAGTGTGAGCAAAGAACTGAAACCTGGATATTCACAGAGAGTGAATATGCTGAATGCTAAAAAGCCAGCTGGGATTTCGAAGAACTTCTAAACTGCCCAACTTCTCAAGACATCCTAATGATAGGACAAGGGTTAAAGTTTTTAAGCTGGAAAAGGGTAGATTTAGATTAGATGTGAGGAAGAATTCCTTACCTCTGAGGGTGGTGAGACAGTGTCCCAGGTTGGCCAGAGAAGCTGTGGCTGCTCCTCCCTGGCAGTGTTGAAGGCCAGGTTGGATGAGGCTTTGAGCAACCTGGTCTAGTGGAAGGTGTCCCTGCTGATGGCAGGGGGGCTGGAACTGGATGGTCTTCAAGGTCCCTTCCAACCCAAACCATTTTGTGATTCTGTGATAACCCACAAGACCTGTCAAGAAGTTGTTGAGGGTTTTTTTTGTTTTGGCTTTGGTTTTGGTTTTTCTTTTAATATCTTGTTCAAAAACTGAGCTTTCCTAATGAAGTTCCTTAGGTGCTGTGGTAGGTATCTCCAGGCTTCAGAGAGGACCTTTCTGCAGTCAGCACCAGGCACCATGGCCATTAGACAGCTCTGTAGAATTAAGTCCCTGTCGGATCCAAACCAACAGCTTTCAGTACATGTCCCAGGATGCATTTTCACAGCCCAAGATGGATCAATGTGTTGTACACAAACCAGGGTGATTTAAGGTGCTTTTTGGAAGAGCCAACTCATGTGCCAGAGAAAGGGGAGGGAGTTCACAAGTGGTCACCACTTCTCATCGGCTGCTGGGAAGTGACATTTCAGCTGCTGGGAACTGCTGTGAGAAGAAATGTCCTTGGCCAGCTGGTCTCTGGCAGATTTGTCATCCACAGGAATATATAAAGACTGTAGTTTTGGGGCAAAACATCACTCTTTGAAGGTCCACACTGAGAGGAACCAGGTAGGACAGACTGGTCACTGTGTCCCCTTTCCACCTGCTAATTATTGATATCTGAAGTCCTCTAGAGTAAACTGAAGGTATAATTTCCACACCAGTTTCAATTCATAAGGAGAAAAATACATCTATTTTTGATAACGTTCTCTAAAAAGAAATTCAAGATGTACAATTAAATCCTGATAAAGAACTGAAATGGACCATGTTTGGTATTTCACTAATGCATTTGGCTGATTATTCTAGTCAATAATGGTGATTCTGAATCATAATAGTAGTTTGTATTATTAAAAAAAAAAGTTAATTGGAATCTGAAGCAAGAAATGATGGTGTGGAGATATTTTGAGGCTTTCAGCTGGCACACAGCACAGAGGTGTTATGGAAAGAAGGGTTAGATGGCTTCTTCTCCTGTAAAGATGTTTTCAAGGACTTGTTAATGGCTTTTAAACTGCAAAAAATTACCATTATTTGAATAATTAAAGTTTCTGAGTGTTTATTATTCAGAGAAATTAGAATGGCTTCAGTCATTACCTACACATACCTTAAGCAAATTACGTGATAATTAAAGAAAATGGGTATTTTAGTCACTAAGCAACTCACTACAAACAGGAAGCACCACATCATATGAGCTGCCATGAAGAAAGTTAACTCCATCCCAGCCAGACCCGCTGTGGTTGCTCAAATAAAAATGGATAAAACTCTAAATGAGAGTATTGCTGATTTTGTATGTGTAGCAGCATTACCTATAAATTATAAAACTGATCTATGAAAAGTTTTCTCATATTATAAGACTTGGATATAATTTGAAGGAAATAAATTCAATTTCTTACTTTTTTAAAAAAAGTTATAACATCCAGGGTGCATGGGATTCAAACACAGGAGTCTTCACTGGAGCTCATGTAGGCTAATTTTGCAGCTGATGGAAAGAAAAGCACAATATTTATCAAATTCTTTAAAATTTTATAAGCATAAATACATTTTCTTGATCTCATGCAATGTGCTTTTTTCCTCAAAAAGTGGTATTTCAATGCATTTGTTCTAGAACATTTACTCTATTGCATAAATGATAATTTTTATTAATCAAATGCAGCTTATACGTCATAAAGAATGTTTGGATCAGATAGTGACAAATGTAGGACAAATGCATGACATCTCTCTGGTTTTTCCTTAGTAGCTGTTGCATTTGGTGGCACTGAATTCAGACATGAAGATCTTTTCTCTTTTCTTTGCTGTTCTCCTCTTAGTGCTCCAAGGCACTTCAGGTAAGAGCTACGTAAAATCAGAAGAAATGCAGAGGGAAGTTTGCGAGTACGAAGAATTGAAAATAGAAATAGGAATAAAATGGCTTGGGGAGGAGTGACTGGAACTCTGCCTGGTGGAAAAGGACCTAGGGGTGTTGGTCGACAGTTGGCTGAATATGAGTCAGCAGAGTGCCCAGGTGGCCAAGAAGGCCAACAGCATCCTGGCCTGGATCAGCACCAGTGTGGCCAGTAGGACCAGGAAAGTTCTCTTCCTGCACTGGGCACTGGTGAGGCTGTAGTTGGAGTGCTGGGTTCGGTGTTGGGCCCCTGACTCCAAGAAGGACATGGAGGTGCTGGAGCGTGTCCAGAGAAGGGCAACGGAGCTGGGGAAGGGTCTGGAGCACAAGTGTGTTGAGTTCCTGGTTGAGGGAACTGGGGTTGTTGAGCCTGGAGAAAAGGAGGCTGAGGGGAGACCTTGTGGCTCTGTGCAAGTCCCTTGGAGGAGGGTGGAGAGAGGTGGAGGTTTGCCTCTTCTCCCAAGTAACAGGTGATAAGACAAGAGGAAATGGCTTCAAGTTGTGCCAAAGGAGGTACAGATTAGATATCAGGAAAAATTTCTTCACTGAAAGGATTCTCAGTCACTGGAATGGGCTGCCCAGGGAAGTGGTTGTGTCTTCATCCCTGGAGGTATTTAAAAGACGGGTAGATGAGGTGCTCAGAGATATGGTTTAGTAGTGGACAGGTATGGTTGGACTTGATGATCTCAAAAGTCTTTTCCAAGCAGATGATTCTATGATTCTATGAAAATGAGTTTTAGTCCCTTGTGCCCTGGGTCACCAAGTGCTGCTGGTGTATTGAGTAGACTTCAGCAGTGAACAGACACCAGCTGGGTCCTTTGGATGCACTGAGCCCTCCAGATTTGGAAAATAATGAAATTTAATGACACAGATGTGGCCACCCTGCAGGCATACTAGAATATTGTGGTCATGCTGTAACCCTAACTTGTACTTAGTCATCTTTGTGAAGGAAAATCAAGATTCTGGGTCTTTTTGTGCAGGTTTCATGCGTGCACCTAATAACGATGTGCAATGCAAACAGGCTGGGGGTACCTGTTCCACCGACCACTGTCCTCTACCCAATACAAGGTCCTTCGGACGTTGCCAGCAAGGTGTCCCTTGCTGTCGGACTGTGGTGAGTTACAGATTTGATGAAGATCAGATATTTCTTGGGGGAATGGGTTTATTATTCATTTTCACACATCCAGTCTGTCCTTAAGATGTAAAACTTCTCTAGTGCAAGCTGGCAAGGGAGCAGAGACTCTGTACACTCACATACAGGATTTCCTGAGGATGTCCCTCTGTACCATTAATGATGTAGCTTGAGAAAAAAAGCAGTCAAATCTCTTTGACAGAGATAAGTAATTAGCTAGAAACTAATTACTCATCATCTACTGTTCTCATCAGCTGGTTCAAACTGCTCATGATGAGTAATATTGGCTTCAAAGGACACATGTCTCAATGTACACATTGTTTGGAGACCTGGGACATTTGGGTCAGGTTCATAGGAAACCTGAATGTACATTCCAGTCTGCCAGGTCTCACAGTCAGAAGAATAACCTTAAAGTCGTGTTGTTCTGCTAGATGTTCTCTCCAATTCCATAATTCTGCCCTTTTAGACAAAATCATAACATTAAATCTTTTTTTTTTCCTAAATTCCTTACAGGAATCCTAAATTTCAGGCTGTATCTTTACTCCAATATGAAACTGAAGAAACAAATATCCATGAAGATTTACATTTTGCCTCCACAGATTCTAATATTTCATTTTCTGTTTCTTTTGGCTGTAAGATACAGCAGCTAGTCTTACTTTTGGAGGCTTTTATTTAAATTTTGTTCAGTATTAATGGCAGAGATTTTAAAAACAAAGTGTGATCAGCAAAAATTCCTCTCCATACCAGATATTTCAAAATAAGTAGGAAGCTTCAGGTACAGAGATTGGGCAATTCATTTTTAAGTAAAATAGAAAGGAAATTTATGATTAAAATTCAGCAGCAATGGGAATATCCTGCTAAGCACTGACAAGTATCCAAGAATATTAGGAAGCTGTGGATGCTCCTCCCTGGAAGTGTTGAAGGCCAGGCTGGATGAGGCTTTGAGCAACGTGGTCTATTGGAAGGTGTCCCTGCTGATGGCAGGGGGATTGGAACTGGATGATCTTTAAGGTCCCTTCCAACCCAAACCATTCTATGATTCTATGATTCTAATATCATCTCTTGGTTCTCATTCAATCCCTTCTGTGCTTTTTAATCAAATCTTCTCCTGTTTGTAAGTACAAAAATCTGAAAGTTTCTTTCTTTTTTTTTGCAGTATGATTAGTGAGGATGTGTGATGATCAGTATGATCTGTTGGCATCTCAAACTGGCCAAGCAGAACTTCTGGCAATTTAGGAAATGCACCATCCCATCAGAAAATCTGTAATTTTGAGTGGAAAACATGCATTTAACATACACATATACTCACCAAAACATGAACAACAACAGAAAGAAAACAAACTCCTCCACAAACAAACTTAATGACCTGAAGAAATGCCAAAGCAATTCTTGAACCTCTCAGAAAAGATGAATATTTCTTATTTTTCTAAAATGTTTTTTTTTTTTAATTGAAAATATATTGTGGCCATCAAGATCTATCCCAGAGAGCAAATCACTAACATGCAGAAGTTTGTCCCCATGAGAGGATGTAGAGCAGGTTCTTCCTTTGGCCCTCAAACCAGATATTCGTTATTTTCTTTTCCTTGGAGTGTTAACAATAATGTGAATAACCCTAGAAGACAAAGTCTCCAGGAGACACTGAATGTCAGCTGGGGTGTTCATATTTTGTAGTCTACACATCTCAATAAATTTTAATAAACTTGCTCCAGAAAACTTGTGTTTGATCCTTATACCTGTGAGGAATTAGCTTGGTGTCTGTTTTTATAGACTATCTGGCTCTCATCTCACCTGGGGTCAGTGTGAGATGTGCCTCATGGTAAACTTATCAAAGAAGAGGAGAAGAATCCAAACCCATGTATGAACAAGAAAATGGCTTGCTCCTATTCATTATCAGGTTGATCAGTAACAGTTAAGAACTTCTCCAAAGCCACTGTGATTAGGCTAGTAGAAAGCTGGCACAAGCTGAATGTGTTCAGCACCTATGTCAATCCTGAAACTATCCATAGTAGCTCATGGTATGGTCAGCATAGATACTTTTAGTCATGCATGACTGGGTTCAGTTTTGGGCCCCTGACTCCAAGAAGGACATGGAGGTGCTGGAGCGTGTCCAGAGAAGGGCAACGGAGCTGGGGAAGGGTCTGGAGCACAAGTGTGCTGAGTTCCCTGCTGAGGGAACTGGGGGTGTTGAGCCTGGAGAAAAGGAGGCTGACGGGAGACATTGTGGCTCTGTCCAAGTCCCTGAAAGGAGGGTGGAGAGAGGTGGGGGTGGGTCTGTTCAACCAAGGAACAAGTGACAAGACAAGAGGAAATGGGCTCCAGTTGTGGCCAGGGCAGTTGAGATGGGATGTGAGGAAGAATTTCTTTGCTGCAAGGGTTCTGAGGCATTGGAACAGGCTGCCCAGGGAGCTGGTGGTGTCACCATCCCTGGAGGTATTTAAAAGCCATGTAGATGTGGTGCTCAGGGATATGGTTTAGTGGTGGACTTGGCAGTGCTATGTTAACAATTGGACTTGATGGTTTTAAAGGTCTTTTCCAACCTAAATGATTCTCTGATTCTATGCCGTATGTTAAGTCCTCTTGGCCTTTGCATCAGCACTCTGGGATGTCAGGGATGGGGAAGGGAAGCTGGGGATGTGTCTATACCTTGCAACATCAGGTGCCAAGACTCCAGGCTGATGGACATTCAACCCACTGCCTTCAGATATCATGATGTGGTGATAAATAGTTTGACTTGTTTAGGATCCAGAGAAGTAAAATCCCACTGACATGATGCTGGTCTAGACTAAATAGAGGCAGCAGGACCTGAATGACGTGAATATGGTGAGGCAGTTTCAAGACCTAAAGAAGTTGTCCTTCTGCCATCCTGGGGTTTCTCTGTGTTGCCATTCCCAGCAGTTCAGGTTGGGCTAGCAGATGGATCCCTGCAGAGGAGCAGAGGCCTGAGTCCATCTCCTGAACCCAAGCCTGATGCCCTGGATTGGGATTGCAGGGAGAATGGGCTCTCGTACTTGTTGATTTATTAATAAATATGTTGCCACACAAAATCACTGCAAGCCAGACATTCTGCAGGACGATTTAACAGGACTCAATGACACATGCACTTAAAATTAACTTAATTTAGTTAAATAAACTTAATTTACAGGTTGACTTTTATAGAAAACAAGAACAGCAAAAACCACCCTGACATACATAAGGAAATGTCAGCAATGTGGTTTCACAGTGACTTGCTTTTATTAGATTGGAAGCAGCAGATCTCTTTATTGGGGTACAAGAACTCCTCCTCAGATCTTCTTGTGCTCCTAAGGGTCTTCACCCCTATGGGAAAAGCTCCCCAGGCTTGCACCGAGGATGGGATCCATTGATGTCAAAAATGGATGATGTCTCAGATGCCCAGAGCTCTTGTCTGTGTGATCAATTAGGTGTCAGTTTTAGGAACTGGGTGTCCTGCAAAGAAAAATCAGGTTCTTAGCAAATCCATCAATCTCCATCCAAAGGAGTGAATTACACCTTGCCATCTCAGACCACTGTAGACATAAGGTGACACGTAGGGTTAAAGACTACCAGAGATCCTTAAGATCTGGACTGCTGACCTGTGTTTCTGGCCATAAGACAACCCAGATAAAATGAAGGATGTGGATGTTACCACTCAGCACACACCACAACTATCCAACTGCAGCTTCTGGTCACCCAGAATACCTGCCAGGGTATGGTTTAAGAATAAAATCAGTTTAGGAATGAAGAGCTGAACTGGAGAAAGTGGCTGATCCTCTCACCTTCCTCCATACCCTCCAAGCTCTTCTTCTATAAAAAAGGGTGACAAAGCTTCTCACTTTTTTTGCATCCTTCAGCATAATGTTTCACAGAAACCCAATTAGATTAAATAGAAAATAAAATAATAATAATAATAAATAATTTTAAAAGTTGTATGAGATCCAAGAAGGGGTAGATCTATCACAGCTCCTTTGGTACGAAATGCCACCAACTGCAGAACTGAACCATGGCATATTACACCATCACTCTGCATGGGATTTCTCCTAGAAATGCAGATGCTTTCTCACTGGTACTGATGAAAAAATGCTTTATTCCTAGAGGGTGGATAACCTCCTGTGGCACTTTGATCTAATATCAGACACTTTACACCAGATGAAGTAGCCCAGATGGAGAACTGCATCCCTGGTATGAGTCCTGTCTTGCTTAACGGTTATTATGTGCTGATAAGCTTTTATTGTATTATATTGTATTGTATTGTATTGTATTGTATTGT
>NW_010325539.1:0-5117 GCF_000700745.2 Antrostomus carolinensis | reverse complement strand
GAACTGGATGGGCTTTAAAGTCCCTTCCAACTCTTACTGTCCTGGGATTCTATGATGCACCTGCTGGGATCTGGAGTAAGTTATGCCCAGCTAGGGTGGTTCAAATGACATATGTATCTGTAAATTTGCCTTGTATTAATGCAGTAACTGCACTGTGTGACTGAAAATACAGTAAGTTATTTCACAAGCTGTGAGTGTGACTTATTAGAGTTTCCTCAGCCTGGAGAATTTCAAGATCCTCTTGAGGGAAGGGGTAGGAATCTGTCAGCTAAGAACAGATGAAGCCCTGGAGAATAAACTGAAGTAAGGGATCCTGGCTTGAGTACAGGGAATGAGCTGAAGGAGCCCTGAAAGCACTTTGGGTTTTGTTTCTTGTGAACCTCCAGTTATGTCATCTCCAGATAGTTTACATGCTCCTTTTCCTTCTACAGGAGGACAAATCCACTGGAGCCCCAAGCCAAGCTCTCCAGCTTCCACAGACTTCTGGCCTGGTACTCAGTCAGTGGACATAGAGTTGACAGCCTACGTTCTCCTGGCGTACCTCTCTAAGCCACGGGTGCATGCAGGTGACATGACAACTGCAGCTGGTATCGTGGCATGGCTGACCCAGCAGCAGAACGCCTACGGGGGCTTTGCCTCCACCCAGGTAACAAGTGGCTCCCTGTGGGTTGATATACTTTTGCATTCGAGGTTGGCAGGGTGAGTCCTCTTGAGGTCTTTCTACTCCAAGTTGGCTTCACTAGAGCTGATGCTTTCAGAGAGGTGACTGTCTCTCCCTCTCTAGGACACAGTTGTTGCCTTGCAAGCCTTAGCAAAATACGCAGCAAGGACGTTCAGTGCATCAGGCCAGGCACTTGTGAGGGTGAAGTCCCAGAAGGGTTTTGGGAAGACTTTCCAAGTCAACCGCCAGAAGCGGCTGCTGGTGCAGCAGGCAGCACTGACAGAGGTCCCGGGGCAGTTCCTGGTGCAGGTCCACGGCAGCAGCTGTGTCTTTGCTCAGGTGAGGTGGTGGGATGAGTGTGGAAGGGAGGCAAGGTGGAAGACTCTGATTCTTCTCCTCGCAGGAGATCATGCCTGGCCTGTCTTTTCCTGTCCTGCAGATAGTGCTGAGGTACCATGAGCCTCCCCCACGGGCTGCTGTAACCTTCACTCTACGTGTCAACACTGAGCTGACCAACTGTAGCCAGGCCAATGCACGTGTCCTCACCCTCCACATCCTTGCCAGGTGACCCCAAGGGTTGTTTCCTTCTCCAGTAAGACCCTCTGTGCTTTGGGGACAGCAGCTGGGAAGGCCTCAGGGCTGCAATGGAGGGACCTGGCACTTGGGGTGGATGGGACAGAGGGTGAGTTTTGTATGTGGAAGTGGTGGGGAACGAAGGTGCTGGGCACCTCCTGCAAAAAAGGAGGGGTGGCTGCTGTGTCCCTGGTCCCAGATGAGCTACTTGGCTCAGGGTCCTGCAGAAAGGATGTGGTGGTGGAGGGCAGTGGGGCTTGGATGACACTATTCTCACAGAGTCAAACCCTCTTGACCATTTCTTCTTCTTCAGCTACATTGGAAGCAGGGTCACATCCAACATGGTGATCATGGAGGTCTCCCTGCTCTCTGGATTCATCCTGGCTCCTGGATCCAGGATGCTGGTAAGGACTTTGGAATAGAAAAAAAATGTGGCTGTGGTGAATGGGTCCCACCTTCTTGCTCCTCTTGGGAACCATTTGTTTCAGGCCATGAGGTAACTAAATTAGCAAGGGCTCTTTGCTGTTGCAATTGAACCGAAACCTCTCATTTCCATACAGGACCCACAAGGGTTGGCTACAGGATATTAGAGGTGGTTCAGCTTCTCCCACTGACAGTATTCTGCCTTGGGCCAGGACTAAAATGTGCTGCTGGGTGTGCTAAACACCAAGATTTATTTGCCAGAAATTTTAGGACAAGATTTCTTAGAGAGATCAAAAAAATTGTGGGGTTTGGGGGGTTTTTTGTTTTTTTTCAATTAAGCCATACAACTACAAGATGAGTAACAAGATTTCTTAGAGAGATCAAAAAAATTGTGGTGTTTGGGGGGTTTTTTTTCAATTAAGCCATACAACTGCAAGATGAGTAATTTACACAACCCCCAGGCAGGTCTTTAAGAGCAGTCTAGCAGTCAGTGAGATGAGGTAAGAATCTTTACTGGTGCCTGCAGATGTTTGCTGACCAACACGTCAGTCCTTTTGTCCCCAGAGTGGGAGATTCATCTAACTGAGCAGGGATAGAGTAGTTCATCCCTGAGATGCTCACAAGGGAGGTCCAGGAGGGACTAACAAAGATACAACCACTAAAACCCTTATGTGTGAGGAAGATTCAGTTCCACACAGAGTCCAGCTCCACACCATCCCTTCAATACAACAGTGGGTCCCTCAGGTCAGGAAGCCCTAAGGAAAGTGCTCACAGATTTCCTTGTGTTACTGTTTCCTATCCCAGCTGGAGCGCAGAACCATTGTTAAGAAAATAGAAGTGAAAGCTGATGTGGTCTACATTTATCTGGAGAAGGTAAGTGGGAACAATAGTATTTGGTTTGGTGCAGCAAGAACAAGAGGCCAGAGGACAAGGAGCTGTGTGAGAAGCCCAAATCTGGGCTAAGCATGGGGAAGGAACACTGGCAGAGCTGTGGGTCGAGGAAGCTTGCCCAATTTCATCATTGTTGGGTTGACATTTGCTATTTCTCACACCTACTCCATTTCTAAAATCCAGAATCTCTAATAGAGTAGAGTGATTTAGTGCAGGAAAACATTCAGGCTAGGGAAGATGAAGATGCAATGACTTCTTTCTCCCTTCCCTTGCTCATTTCTTTCCACCTCCATAAGCTCAATGATGAATCTCAGACTTTCATTCTGCAACTGGAACAAGTAATTCCAATGAAGAACCTGAAACCGGCCAGCATCAAAGTCTACGATTACTACCAGCCAGGTCAGTTGCAGGTTCTCTTCTACTCTGGGGATGGGAGCTGGATTCCAAGTTCTCTGGCTGAGAAAAGACATTGTGGACTCTCCTCTGTGTGCATGCATGTGTGTGTAATCGATTCCCTCATTTCCTTTTGCAGAGGAGCGAGCCTTGGCTGACTACAGTGCTGCCTGTAGCTGAGGTAGGCAGCAAGTCCCCATGTGACACAAGCAGTGGCATCAGGAAATGGTGGGTCTTGGGTGGGAGAGAGGGAATGTAAGCTATCAAAGTGGGAAGGAAGATGGTAATAAGTGGGGAGCGCATATCCAGCTAGAAAGAGGAACTGTTAGTTCACAGAATTGTAGTGGTGGGAAAACACCTTTAAGATCATCAAGTCCAACCATAAACCAAACACTACCAATTCCACTTCTAAACCATGTCCCTGAGCACCTCATCTACCTGTCTTTTAAATACCACCAGGGAAGGTGATTCCACCACCTCCCTGGGAAACCTGTTCCAATGCTTGACCACCCTTTCAGCGAAGAAGTTTTTCCTCAGATCCAATCTAAACCTCCCCTGGTGCAACTTGAGGCCATTTCCTCTTGTCCTGTCACTTGTTCCTTGGTTGAACAGACCCACCCCCACCTCTCTGCACCCTCCTCCAAGGGACTTAGACAGAGCCACAAGATCTCCCCTCAGCCTCCTTTTGTCCAGGATCAACAACCCCAGTTCCCTCAGCCGGGAACTCAGCACACTTGTGCTCCAGACCCTTCCCCAGCTCCGTTGCCCTTCTCTGGACATGCTCCAGCACCTCCATGTCCTTCTTGGAGTGAGGGGCCCAAAACTGAACCCAGCACTCGAGCTGCGGCCTCACCAGTGCCCAGCACAGGGGGAAGAGAACTTCCCTGGTCCTACTGGCCACTCTAGTGCTGATCCAGGCCAGGATGCTGTTGTCCTTCTTGGCCACCTGGGCACTCTGCTGACTCATGTTCAGCCGCTGTCAATCAACACCCCCAGGTCCTTTTCCACCAGCTGGAAGGCTCTGGTGGAAGTTGGAGACAGGGAAAGCTTATCTCAAAATGAGAATGAGGAACGAAGGGATGAGCATCATGTGGACTGAGAATGCAGAGCCATAGCAGCCTGTGCTAACAAGGACACGGCTCCATTCCCTCCACCCCCAACTATATTTATTGCTAAGTAAGAAAGGAGGATTCAAGGAGCCAAAGGAACAAGCTGAAGGTGGGAAAAGGTAATATTTTGTCTCATGGGGTGGCATACTCAGCTGCCAGAAGGGGAATGGTTTGTCAGTAGTACGCTAAAGCCAGGACAAGGCACCTTCCACAGCCTGATGGTAGCCATGGAGGGACTGGATCATGCCCTCCTTGCTTGTCACACATGGTTCCTCAGAAAGGTGTGGAGAAGCTCCCAGATCTGTGATAAAGGTGAGGAACTGCCACAGCATGACTCCTGCCTTTGCCCAATGTTTCAGGTTGGGCACTGGATGGAAGGAAGTGCCTCAGCTGGGACACAGCCCACATTAGAGCTGAGCCCATGTGGTCCTGTGCCTGAGTGGATGGACTGCGGGATCACAACAGCACGGTGGTTGTGCCTGTGCTGTGAGGGCCTGTGTTGGGGTGGGGGGAGGTGTCACATATCTGGTACACACCTGGGAAGAAGAATTAAAGTAAAGAGGACCCCTGACCTTGTCGCTGTTGTGCCAGTTGTTGATGAACTACAGGCTTAGCCCATGAAGATACCATTTCAGCCATCACCAATCTGCAAATCTTCTAGCTCCTCTGTTCTTCTCTCCTCTTACTTCCCATGGTTTCTCCTAATACTTCCAGCAGCAGGACTTGGGCAGTTTTGGAATGCAGGATGTGACTGAATGGGCTGTGACAGCTGTATCTCCTGTGGCTTTCCTGCAAACTCCTGTGCCATCAGCTCTTCTTAGAAGCAGTGTCCAGATAGTAATGCAGCGCACTGAGGCTCGATCCTCTCACCCCCACCATCCCCCCCCGCAGTGGTAAAGCCTTTACAGTTGCTCTTGAGAACGGTCTCTAAAGGAAACTCTTGGGCAAAAGAGTTGTTGAACATATCCCAGCCATCCCTTGCCTTCAGCTCAAGCTTCTGTGATGGTCATCTCCCCCAGGTATCAACTCTGCCTTATCGCAGAATGATTTGGGTTGGAAGGGACCTT
>NW_010325538.1:0-2399 GCF_000700745.2 Antrostomus carolinensis | reverse complement strand
CTTTTAGAAATGTCCCAGAGCAACCCAGCCAACAAAAGCTTAACACTAGGACATATAACTTACTCGCATTTTGCTAGCAGCTCTAAAGCCCTCCCGTACAATGGCGAAGCTTCAGCTCCACCAGAAGCACCTATGGCCCAACTCTTCCCATACCTCAATATCCTGGAATTCCAGGGGGTGGATGGTCCCACTGCAAGGCGTTATGGTAAATTCGGATGTCTTGACATGACTTTGAGCTCCCTTTCCCGAGGACGAGCCAGTGCTGTCTGATATCTGAGCAACACTGATAATTCTGCGCCCTCCCGAGCCATCCCCAGGAACACGAAGGTTGAAGGTCATGGGCACCAAGGAGGTGTTAGTGAGGCGACACGACAAGGTGCGAGGAAAGCCTGGGGAAAGGACACAAATATGAATCTCTGCACCGATTATCCCGTGATTCCTGGTGGGAATATCCTTTTATGATCAAACTGTTCTTGGAGTTGAGCTCTTTTCAATCTGAATTACAGCTAATTGAGAAGCTAAGCAAGGAATTAATCGTCACTTAAGTTCCCTGTTATGCTGATCAGAGATGGCTTCCTTGGCAATGCCCACTCTTAGCAACGCTGAACACCACGAGTTTCTGTCTCTAACTGAGGAGCTCTTTCCCATGCCCCCAAACCAGCACCAATTATTTCTCACTTAGGAGAGCGCATCCAGACAGACCATTTATTCTTTAAATTCAATCCATAAAATTCCCTGTTAACTCCGTGAACAATCCCACAGTATTCAATATATAAAAGTAGTAAATTGTCATCAAGGACAAGAAAGGAGGGATTAAATTGGGAACTACAGCATGATTCAAAGCACTCTAGTGAAGTTTATAAAAGAAAGCTGGGGAGGGACTTTTTATAAGGACAGTTAATGACAGAACAAGGGGTGATGGCTTGAAACTGGCAGAGGGGAGATGGAGATGAGATGGGAGGAAGAAATTCTTTGGTGTGAGGGTGGTGAGACAGTGTCCCAGGTTGGCCAGAAAAGCTGTGGCTGCTCCTCCCTGGAAGTGCTGAAGGCCAGGTTGGATGAGGCTTTGAGCAACCTGGTCTAGTGGAAGGTGTCCCTGCTGCTGGCAGGGGGGTTGGGACTGGATGAGCTTTAAGGTCCCTTCCAATCCAAACCAGTCTGGGATTCGATGATTTTCTAGGCAGGATCCTTATGGCATCTCCTGTTTTGGGGCAACCAGACTGAGCACGTGACAACCTGCAGCCCACTTCACAGGAGGCAAATCTGATGCTTGCTTAGAATTAGCAGGAACCATGTCTCACCTCACCCAACAGATGGGGACATCACACCCACGTTGCACACTTCAGCTTTGATACGAGCTTCTCATTATGCACCAGTGATACAACCACACCTGGTGGGGATGTTCTGCAGAGACAGGACATCAGCCCACAACCTGATCTAGAGCAGACATCTGGCTCAGCGCATCAGCTCTGTGGGAAGGAGACATCTTCCATGGCCTGCTTACCAAGCCTTATTTGAATAGAGATGGGGAGGAAAGCCAGCTGCAGACACAGCAGAGAGTTCATCCACGCCCATCGACAGTGGCCACTGCCCACCTCCAGCAGGGAGGCAGGAGATGCATGAAAAGGACAAACACGGACTTCACAATCCCAAATGAGACCAAAGTCTCCAGACACAACATTTTAGCTAAAAAGAAGGAAAAATATAATAGGTGCCTTCAGCTGAAAAGGTCTTATTGATGAAATCAGATTAAGCAGGATGAATCTCCTCTTACATAACCATGTTTCTGCCTGGTGGCTTCTTGTTGTTTTACTTATTCAAAAAGGAAGCAAAAAGTGGCAGAGCGGTGATGTAGGGAGGGGAGAAAGCAGCTCAAGAAAAGGAAATGAGTTTTCTTAAAAAGTCCACGAACAGCATGAAAACACAGAGGCATCCTGGGCCCAGAACAATAATGGCTCTTCAATCAATCCACAATTGATTTCACATTGAAACTTTAGATCATCTCAGTAAAAAGCCTTTTGTGAGATGGAGAACCAGAATCTGCATTTCAATGGAGATGCTCTGGATGCTCAGCCACTGGCTCTGTCAGCAGAGCTGGGCTTTGGGCCGGGAAGAAGAAGGAGCCCACATCTCTGAGGACATTGGTGCCTGATGCAGAGCTATTGCTTGGTCATATTACCTGGGCAGTGATAACGAGGTGCTCTCAGAGCACTAATTAACAGCTCACACTAAAGATCAGGTGGGTAAATGGTGTCTTTGTCTTGCAACAGGAACATTTACCCAGAGCAGCTACAGTCTAATATGTGGCTTAAACTCTGTTCTCCTGCCACCCCATCCCCTGGGTTCTTCTGGAACAAGAACTTCCAGAGTTTTCATAGAATCCCAGAGTGGTTTGGGTT
>NW_010325537.1:6268-10567 GCF_000700745.2 Antrostomus carolinensis | reverse complement strand
CCTTCCAACTCACAACATTCTATGATTCTCTTGTGCACCTCCCAGCCTGGAGCAGCCCCAGCCCAGTCTGAGGTGCCCTGTGGCAGGTGGGAGATGTCACCCCCCTCCCCTTGCCCTGCATACCTGACCTCTGAGCCTGCTTTGTGGTGGAGGCTGGGACCCACAGCCTTCCTCGGGAACCAAAGCGAAAGATGCTGGTTTTGCTTGGTGAGCTGTTTTTGAGCTGTTCTCAGCAGAAAAGCCTGTGGAGAGCTCCGCTCCCAGAGCTGAGCTCAGAATCCCTCTAAAGCCTGAACTATCCAGGCTTGCTGCAGTCAGCTGTCTCTCCTGCTTTTGGCACACGAGTGGCATCGAGGAGCGCCGGGAAAGCTGCTCTGAGTTAACGCTTTGTGCTGTGGCTGGGGTGGGACGTGTGGTCATGGGATGGTCACAGCAGGGACCTGAGGTTGTTAGTATTTAACATTTTGAGACCTGGGGGGTGCCTATGCACTTGGAAGCAAGGAGTTACTGGCTTTGAGCCCTCTTGGTGAAGAAGAAGTGAAACTGAGCTCTCTTACACCCAGTCTATATATTGTACCTTATATATATATATATATATAGGGTATAAGACCCAGAGGAGCACTTGCAGTGCTACCGTGAGCACAGAGAAGAACAACCCGATGAACTTTGTTCTTGCTGTTACCTTTGGCAAGTTCTGGCTTAAGGCAAAGTCCTCCTTCCTGCAATAAAGGAGGGTCACACTGATGGGGCTGTTCATCCTCTCCCATGGGTTACATGAGCTCCAGAGGCACCTCCGTGGGTCACCAGTAACCCCCGGGTTGGCCCTCGAATACTCTTGAATTTGAATCCACATCAGCAACTTGGAAGGTGATGTTTTTCATGGAATCATAGAATGTTGTGAGTTGGAAGGGACCCATAAGGATCATCCAGTCCAAATCCTGTCCCCGCACAGGACAATCCCAACATTCACACCATGTCCCTGAGGGCCTTGGCCAAATGCTGCTGGAATCTTGTCAGGCTTGGAGCCATGAGCACCTCCCTGGGGAGCCTGTTCCAGTGCTCCACCACCCTCTGCCTCAAGAACCTTTTCCTCATGGCCAACCTCACACTCCACTGCCACGTCTTCCTGCCATTTCCTCTGCTCCTGGCATTCGTTGGTGGCCAGAGAGAAGAGATCAGCGCCTGCCCCTCCTCTTCCCCTTGGGAGGAAGTTCTAGACTGTGATTATGAGATCTCTCAGTCTCCTCTTTTATAGCTCTTATCAGGGCCACAGTGTTCACCAGGGGCAAAGCCTGAAGTCAGGTGGCCTGAAATACTTTGTGATTACATTGGGCAATAAAGCATTTATCAGAAGTGCTTGAGCTGACAGAGCTGGTACCACACCTTGTTTGGAGAGCTTAAAATGAACTTTTCCTTTCAGAACAGAAGCAAGTTGCATCTCTGAGAAGTTAATATTGTTGAATGTCAGAAGGGAGGAGGTCATAAAGGCCATACCTCTGCCTTCTGGCTCTGTACCTGTCCTCCCAACCCCTCCCTGAGCTGGCAGATACTCCCTTTCTCTTGCTGTCTTTATTTTCCAGTACATTAAACAACCTTAAACCACCCAGGAAAGTGGCCAGCCAGATTCCTCCCCCTCCCAGGGGCATGGAGCCCATCCCAGGGTACTTGTCCCTCTCGCTTGCAAGAGCCAATGGCTTCTGGGGCACCTGTGAGCTCTGCGAGCCTGGGGAAGTGAAGGGGCTTGGGCTTTTCTCACCAGTGGCCAGGAGTAAGGACTGTACAAAAAGCAGCTCATCTTCTTTTCCCACTGAAACTTCCTTTAACAGACAGCAAACAGAACAGTGTCGGCTGTTTTCTGTCTTGGTTTTTTGTGTTTGGTTTTTTTTTTCCTTTGAGGGAGCTATTGTTCATCAGTTACGGTGCCAAATTGTTCCAGATTTTATTTATGTTCCTTCAGCATGACCTGTTTCTAAATTAAATCACCTTGTGCAGCCGTGTGATGGGGCATCTGGGTAAATCCAGGCTGGAAATACCTTCCTGGGACATGTGATGGACACTGCAGCCACAGGAGCTCCAGGGAACGGGGAGAGCTGGTGCTCTTCTGGTAAAGGTCAGGTTTTCAGTCCCCTCTACCCTGCTACCAGGGTGCAAAAGCTGCTTTTTCTGCCCCAAACCACCACTGGAGCTGCTCTGAAGGCTCTTTTCAACTAGGTTTAAACAGGCTGGGGCTGGCTGGGCAGCGCTCTGCCTATCTCTGCGTCACCGAGTTGGGTTTGGTGCTCTCCATGGACACGAGTTTCAGGGGCGTGTAGGGTGCTGAGCACTGGGCTCTTGCTCCCAGTTGGTGGAGAGACCCTTGGGCTGAAGAGCGTGCGAATCTGATGGGATCTGTTTGCTCTAGCTGGTAGCTGGTGGCGTGGGTCTATGCAGGCACACAGATGCTGCTCCGCCTTACCCTCACCTTTTGGGAAGCAGGCAAGGGTGGGAGTGTGATGGGAGGATGTGGCTTGGGCTTTGCTCTGCTGGTCTCTCCCCTTCCCAGGTCCATTGATGCCTCCTCAAGCAGACAGATTAACTGGGGTTTGGTCTGGGATGCTTCTGGGCTCTTCAGGTGATGCTGGATAAGTACCACAAAGTTACACCAACTCTGTCAAGGGCTTTTTTAGAGGGTTTTGCTTTGTTTTCTTAACAGCTAGAAATGCCTGTCTGCAGAGGGGTACAGGAGCAGAGGTGATAACTGCCTTGCTAAGGGCATGGGAGAGCTGGCACAGGAGGATCCACATAGCACTGGCATCGGCATCGAAGAAAGGATGGGGAGAGGAGATGGGACAGAAAAAGTAAAAAGCCATTGCTGGTTGAGAGCTGGACAATGCGGGTTACGCTGTGAACTGGGTCTCAGGCCTTTTAGACCATGGAAAAGAAGAAGAGGTGTAGTTGATTATGGGGTAAAAAATATTTTTCAGAAAATATTGTGGGTATTTCAAGGGCAGTCTCCTGCCCTAAAGAAAAGAAAACAAGAGCCTGAAGACCAGGCTGGGGCTCGTTGCTCACAGTAGTGGTTTGGAGAGCCTAACCAGGCAAGAGGTGTCACCTGTCTTCTGTCTTAAGCACTGCTTCTAAAGGATGGTGGTCTCTGGGGCTGGTCTTATGCCAAAAGAAACAATCCAGGTGGATGGGAAGTGGGATAATGGTGTAACTGGAATAGTGGGAGAGCTTTAGTGGTTTCCTGTCCAAGGCAGGTGGGTGCCTTTGGCAGCGGCTCTGTGGAGCTGGGGCACAGGGGAGGAGGCAGCTCTGCCCATGGGGGATTTTACTCCCTGCTCTGGCAGTAGACCTGAGACCCCAGTAACCTTGAATGAGGAGGTGTTTGGGTTGCAGGTAATGACCCTGTTGCCTCTCTTCTTTCCCTTTTCCTAGTCATGGGACATCTTCTTTCGCAATGCCAATGCCGGAGCTGCTCCAGGCACTGCTTACCAAAGCCCCCCTCCACTGAGTACCAGCCTTTCCACGATGTCCCAAGCCCAGTTCCTGGTTCAAGCACAACCCAACGTAGATAAATTGGTGGAGGACCATCTCGCAGTGCAATCTCTCATCAGGGCATATCAGGTAAGGAGACAGACTTTGTGTTGTGGAGGAGTGTGTCGGCCACATGCAGTGGCCGAGGTGGGCTGAGGTTAGTGTGGTTGATGCATGTTTTGCATGGAGAGTGTGCAGGATGTGTGCTGGGCTGCTTGGTTTTTAACAGGAGCTGCTGATCTGTTGGGACAGAAGCTCAGCTGATGCTTTACTGGACAATAGGAAGATTAAAGCTATTGTTACCCAAACAGCAATTACAGTAGCAGGGAGGGGGAGGACTTCTTCATGTTTGCTGGCTTCTGGAATGATGCTTCTGTGTGGTGGGCTCCTGCCACAGGCAGCAGTGGTGTGGGACACCCATCCCGCTTCCCCTGTGTTGCTGAGAGAGCTTCTGAGGTCCTAAAATAAAAGTTCAGGAAACATTTCCTTGTGATTTACAACCTGGAAGAGTGCTGTGGTGCCACTGGGCTGCAACTCAGACCAATGCTGCCTTTCAGGAGAAACAGGGTTTGCACAGGAAGGAAATGTCCTCCAGCTAGGGGATGGCCAGCCAATATTTAACTCAAGAGAACATTTAAATGAGTTTCTACATATGTGTCATCGTTTCACCTTTGGTTACACTTTGGTTTGTCAAGTGTGGGGGCTTTAACTGAGGCTGTGGTGAGAAGTTAACAAATGCAGCTGCTGTGGAGGTGTGACCGTGGTCTTCTCACCTATTCCTGC
>NW_010325537.1:0-6234 GCF_000700745.2 Antrostomus carolinensis | reverse complement strand
GGTATGGGGAAAATCCAATGTGCACTGGTTAAGGCAAGAACTGCAGCACTGGGCAAGTCCAAAGGTCTGCCCAGCCTTGGCCTTGCTCTCTGGCTTGAAGAAAGTGCCCCTGCCCAACTCTGCAGCCGAGATGCTGACGTCAGTGCTGGGGCACTGCCCTGCTTTTCTTTAAGAAGGGGAAGCTGGGATATGTTAATGAGGACCCGTGTCTTCCCTCATGGCTGATTCCGTGGGAGGTGACCAGCCTGCCAGCTCTCTCCAGCTCGGGCAGATCCTGGCAAGCTGTTTGTAAAGGCTGTGCAGCTCTTGCTGGTGGAACAAGCAGGCAGATGCCAACTTCAAACAAGTAGTGAATGATGTAGTTGGAGGCAGCATCTCCAAGTCAGCGATTTGAACACAAAATCCGTAACCTCTTCTGCATTCCCATCACTTCCTTAGTCTCTGAATGGCAGCGCTGGGAGGTGATGGCTCTTGGATGTATTTTTCTAAGCTGTCTGCAGTGAGAAATCTACCTCCCTTCCTACCATGGTATCGCTGTGGGGCTGTAGCTGCAGTGGGGTGTCCAGGTGGGGAAGTTCAGCACAATGTACAGGGGTATGAAAGAGTAGGAAGGCAGGAGGAAACCCTGCCTGTGATGGGTAACCTGATTAAAACATCAGGCAATTAATTGGATCGAGCTGGATTGTCCCTCTAATTATAGGTGAGCAGTGACCCTCTATCCCTAGCATGTACTGATACCAGGGATTGCCCCAACCCGGATGCAGGACCTTGCACTTGGCCTTGTTGAACTTCACGACTCATCCTGCCTGTCATGGTCCCTCTGGATGACATACCATCCCTCTAGAATATCAATCACCCCACTCAGCTTGGTATCATCTGCAAACTTGTTGAGGGTGCACTCGATCCCACTGTCCGTGTCCCTGACAAAGATATTAAATAATACTGGTCCCAGTTTGGACCCCTGTGGGACACCACCCAGACATTGAGCGGTTGACTGCAACTCTTTTGAGTGTGGTCATCAAGCCAACTCCATATCTACCAAGTAGTCCACCTGTCAAATCCATGTCTCTTCATTTTAGAGACAAGGATGTTGTGCGGGACAGTATCAAATGCTTTGCACAAATCCAGGTAGGTGCCATCAGTTATTCTTCCCTTTTTCAACAATGCTGTAACATCATTGTAGAAGGCCACTAAGTTTGTCAGGCATGATTTGCCCTTAGTGAAGCCATGTTGGCTGTCACCATCCAGCAATTTGTTTTCCATGTCCTATGTACCTGGAGAAATCCTTCTTGTTGTTTTTTATGTCCCTAGCGAGTTCAGCTCCAGTTGTGCCTTAGGTTTCCTGATCCTCTCCCTGCACTCCCAGGCCATATCCCTGTAATCTTCCCAGGATGTCTATCCCTGCCTCCACTGTCTATGTGTTTTGGTTTTGTGTTTGAATTTAGCTAAGAGGTCTTGACTTAGCCAAGCTGCCCTCTTGCCTCCCCTGCCTGACTTCTTGCATGTCAGGATTGAGAGCTCTTGCACCCTCAGAAAAATATCTTTTAATATCTCCCAGGTCTCATTCTCTCCTTTGCCTCGGAGAGTGGTTTCTCAAGGGATCCCATGCACTAGTGTCGTAAACGGCTGAAAGTTTGCCTTTCTGAGATTTAGAGCTCTGATTCTACTTTTTACTCATGCTGTACCCCTCAAGATTGAGAATTCTGTCAGGGTATGATCATTGCAGCCCAGGCTACCTCCAGTGTTGACCTCTCTGGTAAGTTCTTTCATATTAGTGAGCAGCAGGTCCAGCAGTGCCTCTCCTCTGGTTGTGCTCTCCATCATTGCTACTAGGAAGCTGTCCTCAATGCAGTTTGCTCCAGTGCTTTTCCAGTGGATGTCTGGGTGGTTGAAGCCTCCTATCAGGATCAAAGCCTGCAAGTGTGATGCTTCCTGCAAGTCTATGGTGTGTTCTTGTTTTGGGTTGGGGAAAAGCGATCTGCCTGACTTGTGTTTCACATGGAGAAAAATAAGCAGCATGGCTTCTATGGGAGGAAAGACCTTCTCCTTGCTCCCACACCAATTTGAGGATTTGCTGCATACCTGCAAACTGCTGAGTTGACCTCAAAGCCACTGGGTGCCCTCAGCTCAAAGCTGTTTGCAGACCTCCTGGTCCTGGTGGGATCATCTCAGCCGTGGGGAACAGCATGGTGAGCTTGTGTCTTGCTGACTGCCAAGTGATGGGCTAGTCCCAGCACTTTGTTGCAAGATGGACAAACAACTAGTTCCAAGACAAAGCTGGCCCAGAAGAAGAGCTTTCCATGTGGCCACCAGTGCTGAGGGGCACGTTATCTGTCCCTGCAGAGCGAATGGAGGGGGATCGGTGCTTTCTTAGCAGTTTGCCTTAACGTCAGGGACCAATTTCAGGCTGTTTTGCTGGTAAAACCACAGAAATCCTTTCCTAAAATCCCCTTGAGATACTCCAAATAGGGATGCCTTTCTGCTAAATAAGGTCAGATCAGTATGTCTGGTTTGTACAAGAGGTTTAGTAATCCCCTCATACATGAGTGATTTTTCTAACTGGTTCCGGATTTGATGGCTGGGAGTATCGTTTCACAGCAGTATTGTTTCCTGCCCCGCTCCCAGCGTAGCTGAGCCTGAAGCTTTGAGAGCAGGAGCTGTCAAGAAGTAAACCATGGCTTGCCAATTGGAGAGTGCTGGCCACTAAGATGAATTGACTTCACCCAGCGAGATGTGCCGGGGTCTGTCTGTAGGCATCTCCTCCTGCGAAGGCAAAAAGCAAAACTCATTACCTCTCATTATTCTCTGCGGCTCCCGACGCAGATTCAAACCCAGTGTGGGGACTCCTGGCCTGTATGCCACCACCAGGAGCCATCAGGGCTTTCTTGGTGCCAAAGCTCTTTGGTATTTCTGGACCTGCCCCTTCCCAGAAGAATGCTCCAAGTCCTGTTGTAGGTTCCTCTCTTCACAAGGTTGCTGTGAGCAGCTGACCTCTAATAGCCCAGATGGGCAGATGTTCCTCAAACACATTCCTTTGCCTTTCAGGAACTATTGCCGCTGGTGGCAACACTTGTTTTCTCAGCCACGTTGGCAGGAGAGCGCCTAGATCTGCCAAAATCTGGAAAATTGCCTCTTCATTTGCTGTGATGCTTAAGAAAAAAATGTCAGTGTGGAGTTACTGCATCCACAGAGGAGGTGTTTGGGTTTGACACCAGGCAAAGTGGTGGGAGACCTTCGGACCTCAATTCTGGAAGGTCTCTGCTGGGAAGGAGACCTTCCCCCTGCCCACCCTGCTGAAGCCTGGCTTCAGGCAGAGCAGAGTGGAGCGGTCCTTGCAGCTGGTAGTGCTCACACCTATGTGCTGTAGCTGAAGGTATATGCAACTTCTCCAGGCTTTAGATGCAGCCAGAAAGTGGGGTGACTCTGCAGAAAATGTAAAGAAGGAAGCTGTGCATGACTCGTTTGGGTTTTGGGTTTGGTTTGGGTTTTTTTTTTGTTTGTGGGTTTGTTTTTTTAAGGAATGTTTCTTCATTTAACTTGTTTTAATAACTAATCTGTGTTATTGCTTCCAGGTCAGGGGTCATCACATTGCAAAGCTTGATCCTCTCGGCATTAGTTGTGTAAATTTTGATGATGCACCAGTAACTGTTTCTCCAAACGTCGGTGAGAATTACTCTGCAAATTAATTCTAATGTAATTTAACTTTTTTACCCCTCCCTTCTTTTGTTTTTCTCTCTTTCCCCTCTCCCTCTTGGTACCTGTTCTTCTTTCTATTCCTGGCCCATTTCATAGATTCGAGGGCATCATGTAGCACAACTCGACCCACTGGGCATCTTGGATGCAGATCTGGACTCCTCCCTTCCAGCCGATATTATCACATCCACAGACAAACTGGGTGAGGGCTTTGAGAGCAGTTAGTGCTGCATTGCTTGAGCTCCTCTCTCTTTCACAGCTTTGTAGGTAGATTGCTTCACCAGTAAGAGGGGAAAGGTCTTAAGTTTCCTTAGTAATGATCACTCTAAATTAATTGAGAGTCGACCGGCCTCTGCGGAGCGGTTCTGCCCCCCTCTGGCTGTCACGGTGAATGGGTCTTGTGCCAAAACGCTGTTGCTCGGCTCATGTTTCACTCCAACCGGTGCCAATTAATTCTATCATTGAACTCACCCATCCAGGTGTGGAAGCAATTGCACCTTCTGGAAATGCAAAGCAGAGAGATTTTGTGTTGCTGAGAGCTGGAGGTCTGTTCCCTCAGCTCCTCTTGCTGCTCTTGGAGGCCCTGAGAGCTGGAGGGAACGGGCTGGCTTCTTCTCTGCAGGGGTGGGAAGTGCCTCTTGGCGTGCGCCTGCCACGATGCCCTGCCCTCCTCCGCTCCCAGCTTGCTGCAGCATCTGAAAATCCCTTAATTGCCCCTTTTTCCAAGACTGAACTATGAGTCCCTGCTGGTGATCATAACAAGGAAACTTTGGGATGTGTTCCCGTCCAAGTAAAGAGGTGGAAATCCCAATGCCTTCAGGCAAAAGATGCATGAGTGTTGCACAGAAGCGTGTGTGATGCCTAGGATTTGAAATCCCAATCTGAAATTGCTTAAACTCAGCACCTCTCAACGTGCTTTAGATTTGATCTCTGTAGTACGCTGCCATTCCTCTAGCTAGAATGAGGTCTCAGTGCTGAGCCCTTTCACCTGGCTGGTGCTTTTCAAGGGTTGTTACCCTGGCACTATAAGCGCTCGAAAGGCATGCTTCTAACTTAGAGTAGAGCAGCAGTCATGATTACTAACCTTGCACAACTGAAACAGCCGATCAGAGTGTGTGGTGCATGTCAACAATCTTGATTCCTTGTTCAGCTGCCAGTGCAGGGACACGAGCCCTGGACCTGCTGGACCTTCACACAGGATTATGTGTACTGGGAGTGGTAGGGAAGGATTAGGTTTTGGGTGTCTCTACTCGCTGGATGATGGGGAAGCTGCTTCATCCCGAGATCTGGACTTGTGATGTGCTTGTCCGGAGGACCAAGGCTATGCCTTGGGAGCTGGCCAGCTCTGGGTTGGAGCAAGCCCTGCATCTGGGAGGTTTTGATGGGAAGAGGTGGGGAGATGATGGCCATGAAACCAGGTGCAGGAGAGGACACGATTACTCATAGTCAGCACTGTGAGGGGAGCAGGGAGACTTTTTTATGTGACTTTGAAGACACTCCCAGTGGCTGGGAAAAGAGTGAGAAAAGCCTTTTCTAGCTCAGGGTTTTTAGCCTCTGCTATGGGCACTGTGGTCCCTCTGAAGCAGAGCAGCACAGGAGAGCCCTTGAAGCCCTGTGCCTGGTGAACATGTTTCCCTTTTGAGAGGAGAGCAGGGTCTGCAAGAAACCCAGAGCTGGCCGGCTGCAGGTGGTTGCAGCGACTGCTCTCCCTCACGAGGAAAGGGAGGTGGGTGTGGGGAGCAGGGTTACTGTGCTGCTCAGGAAGTCTTAGACTCACAACGTGGTCTGGGTTGGAAGGGAGCTTCTGAGGTCACCTAGTCCAACCCCCTGCTATGGGCAGGGACATCTTCCACTAGATCAGGTTGCTCAAAGCCTCATCCAACCTGGCCTTGAACATTTCTAGTGATGGGGCATCCATAGCTTCTCCGGACAGCCTGCTCCAGCGTCTCACCACTAACAGTGTAAAAACCCCTCTTCCTTATGTCCAATCTAAACCTGCCCTCTCTCAGTTTAAAACCTTCACCTCTTCTCCTGTCACTACAGGCCCTGCTAAAAAATCTCTCTTTCTTATAGGCCCCCTTTAAGTACTGGAAGGCCACAGGAAGGTCACCCTGGAGCTTTCTCTTTTCCAGGCTGAACACCCCCAACTCTCTCAGCCTTTCTGCATATGGGAGGTGTTCCAGCCCTGGGATCATTTTCGTTCCTCTGGACCCATTCCAATAGGTCCATGTCTTTCTTGTGCTGGGGACCCCAGAGCTGGATGCAGTGCTCCAGGTGGGATCTCATGAGAGCCAAGTAGAGGGGGAGAATCTCTTCCCTTGACCTGCTGGCCATGCTTCTTTGTATGCAGCCCAGGAGATGCTTGGCTTTCTGGACTGTGGGCATGCATTTATGCCTTGTGTCCAATTTGTCACCCATCATCATCCCCAAGTCCTTTTCTGCAGGGCTGCTCTCCATACATCCATCTATCCATCCATCCTCCAGTCTGTGCTGGCACTGGAGATCGCCCTGACCCTTGCACTTGACCTTGTTGAACTTCAT
>NW_010325536.1:40644-50181 GCF_000700745.2 Antrostomus carolinensis | reverse complement strand
TTCCCCATCCCTTGGACTGAGCTGATCCTTCTCCATCCCTCCAGGCTGAGTGGCGGCCAGAGCCGGAGCCCAACGAGCATTGCTCCCAGCTGCTGGTCCAACACACCGTAACCATCTTTGGGAAGCACTTCTCCTTGATGGATTTGACAGTTTCAGCCAGGCAGGTATGTCCCACGCTACTGACCACCAGCACGTTGAGCTGAAGGGTTTTGTCACCCAAAAGGCTGAGTTCTTGCCCATCCTGCCCAGTGTAGCTTTTCCTACCCAAGTGCATCAGACACATGGGCCAAAAACTACCTGCTGGCATTGGAGCTGCTCCCCAGAAGGGCAGCGAGGGAAGAAGGGAGGGTTGGTAATGACTGATCTGCTCACAAAACAGCTGAAAAGAATAAATAGCCAGGAACCTGAGCAAACACTGGTGACAATCCCAAGGGACCTCCACGCCACATTGTCACAGCACTTTACAATACAGAAGTTTAGACCTTTTCAGGCCATGGTGAAAGGTGTAGGAGCACTCAGTGTACAGTGAGAAAGATTTTGAAGATGTTGATCTGTGTGATCCAAAAAACCCCAAAACTCAGGGTTTTGGTTTTTTTTTTTTTTTTAGACAATTTTCTGGAAAGCACAAGGATTTGTCGGTTTACAAACATTTATGCTAAAGAAATAAATTCATACTAGTGCCAAGAGCTCCTTCTGCAATTAAAAGTTTGCTCCTTTTCTTATTTTCTTCCTCTCTTGTGTTTTTGGGTTTTGATTCTTTCCCCTCACTTCTCTTTTCCCTTTCTCCACTTCCAAAAAATCAGAACCAGCGTATCTTGTAGCCCAAGATTAGCCCTGAATGAGATAATTAAATAGTTGACACAAACTGATGAAGAATCAAAGGAAAATAGAAATAATGCCACTAAACGTGAATCAGTGGGAACTAGATGTTCTCACTTTCAGTTTTGGTTGTGGTTGGGTTTTTTTTGTTGTTTCGGGGTTTTTTTTTATGAAATGCTAAGCTTGCCTGATAAGACTCGTAACTGTAGATTTTCGAAGGCATTTGACCTATTCCCATATTACAAATTCAGAACAACAGCAAAACAAGTCAGGATACAACACTTTGCTAAGGGATAAATCTTGGTGTAAACAGGGAATTATCACAAAGTGGATGTTGATTGTATCTCTGTTGAGCTCTTAGATCTGTGCTATTTAGTATAAATATCAATGAACAGGAGAAAAAAAAAAAAAAGATATTAAAATAACCTTCCAAAGAGTTTGTACCTTTCAAACATTAAAGGATTAGTAAATAAAGTAGTGAAAAAAAACCAGCAATATCTAGACTGTGAAAAAAAACCAGCAATATCTAGAGTGCTTCAGAGAACCAAGTGTAGGACCGTGAATCTGCATGTCTGGATCACGTCAAAGAGCAGAGAACAAGAACTTCGTGTCATGCAAAACAAAAGGCTGAACCTGATTTCAGCTAAAACCTGATGTGACTGTTGTAGCTGCAAAGGAGAAAGCCAGAGCAGGAGCAGGGATGTTTTATTACCTCCACACTGTATTGCGATCGCTGCTACTCAGATCAGAGCCCAGGACTGATGTCAACAATCCAATAAGGCTGTTGATGACCTGAAGGGAATTCGGTGATAAACCACAAGACCAAGTGAAAATTTGGAAGCGTTTCCTAGAAGATCAGATTTTAAACTTTCTGGGACCAGTAGAGCACTGGAAACCCTCACGAATTCCCGTGGGCCCACAGCAAAGCCATCCAGCCCTGACACGTCTGTGAATGTCCCAGGCCAATGTGTGGCTCTGCTGGATTTCCCTTGGCCTGGGAAGCATTAACAGTTGACAACCAGTCCATGACTCATGGTCCTGAGGCATAGCTTGACTTTGTGCCTATATCTGATGAAAGACATAGTAAAGGGAGACATCTCAAGGAGGTCTCAAGCTGTGGGAGTGTACCAGAGGGCTGGACCATGGGGGACTGTTCCCTGAGGGTGCTCTGTTGCTCTGCAGGTGGGACCAGGGCTGGTTTTTCTGATCTTTGAACATGCTTTCCTGGGCCGTGGGATCATCCTGCAGACGGTGACTCCCCTGGAACCTCTCCTGCAGAATGTTGTCCACAAAATCTACTACCAGAAGAACGTGCCAGCCATAATCCCCAAGTTCATCCTGAGAGCAGAGTGCATACAGGTAAGGCCTCTGAAGAAGAGCAGCCAAAGGTGGTTCCCTGGAGCTTGATGGATTGAAGGTGTGAGAGGAAAGAGCAGTTGACCCATGTGGGCTCAGATGTACGTGGGAGCAAAGCCCTCATGGGCAAGATCCTTCCAGTGCTTGGCAGGATCTTTTGGGTTTAGCATCCCAAAGAGCTAAACTAGAGGTTTAGTAAAGAGGGTCCCTATGGTGGCTCATCTGTTGATGATGGCAGAGAGGTGCCTGTTCCTCTCCTGTGCATGGGGAGCTGGGGCACAAGGATTAGGCAACATCTCCCAAGCTGCAGGAAGTGAGAACTAATAACTGCATCCAGATTTCCAGCAGCCCGGGTTGGTGACCATCCTATTTCCTTTGGTGAGAACTGTGCCAAGAAATCCTCCTGCTGTTAAATTATCATGAGATTTGGCAACTTTTGCCCCTATTGACAGAGGTTTTCCAGGTCCTCCCACAGGGATTCATAGAAGTGATGGAAAGTCTCTCTAGAGGTCTCCAGTTCAATATTCCCGTTGGGGCAGGCCTATTGCCAAGTCCAGGTCAGTCATGACCTTGAAGGTCTCCTCCTGTGGAGACCCATCTCTCCAGCTCCCTGGGTGACCTGTTCCGTTATTGCTCTACCCATATTGCTAGTTTTTATTTTTAATGTCCATTTTGAACTTCTCAACCTGCAGTCTGTGGTTGTTACTCCTTGTTATACCGGCTGGAACTACCAAGAAAAATCTGACTCCATCATCCCTGTAACTCCAGAGTTTGTCATTCCCTTCTGTCAGGGGTTAAAGTTGGGAAACTCTTTGGTCTGACCAGAGAGAGTTTCACTGGCACTACTGTAAAAATTGCCAAAAGAGGATTTTTAGATGCTAAAACCCCATCCTATAGAATCACAGAATCCCAGACTGGTTTGGGTTGGAAGGGACCTTCAAGCTCCATCCAGTTCCAACCCCCCTGCCATCAGCAGGGACACCTTCCACTAGACCAGGTTGCTCAAAGCCTCATCCAACCTGGCCGAGAACACTTCCAGGGAGGAGCAGCCACAGCTTCTCTGGCCAACCTGGGACACTGTCTCACCACCCTCACACCAAAGAATTTCTTCCTCACATCTCAGCTCCATCTCCCCTCTGCCACTTTCAAGCCATCACCCCTTGTTCTGTCACTCCCTGCCCTTGGCCAAAGTCCCTCCCCAGCCTTCCTGGAGCCCCTTCAGGTACTGGGAGGCCACTAGAAGATCCTAACTCACACTTGGCTGTCCTAACTTGTACTGTAAAGATGCTGGGTTAATATTTTGCATTGTTACTAATGTGAATGAGCAGCATTTGTTCCTGCAGAGACTTCTTGACAGAGAAAGAAGGGTTGTTGGTTTTTTTCTCCATAAATCTCACTGGAGAGGTGTCTGAGCAGAGTTTTAAGATGCGGATGCATCTTAAAGCCCTGGTTGGCTGGAGCTACCCAACGAATCACAAATCTCAGGTGGAGCAGCATCCACCTACACAACATCCATCTCTTTCTCAATATCTCCTATGACAAAGGCAGTCTAAAATGAAAGTGGCTTCTTGTTTGGGAGATACAACGGGTTAAACATCTGCTGACTGCAGCCAGAGCTGTGGCTTTACGAGTTACAAACAGCACGAGCAGCCCCACACCGACCATTTGGGAGAAATGCTAAAAAATAAACCTGGTGTGCAGGTCGCTCACTCAAAACTGCTGATTCAGCTTCCCCAGCTGAATGAGACCATCCTTCTCTCCCCTCTCCCAGTTTGAGCGCGATATAACCATCTGGAATAACAAACAGTATCTGCCCAAGCCACTGCTGGTCAGAGAGGACTCCAGCATCCAGAAGCACCGGCGCTGGTACGCCCAGTTCTACAGCAAGAAGAACACAAGGCTCCCGGCGCAGAAGGAGAACCTGGACTGGTGAGGACTTCACTGCCCACTGCAGAAGGTGGCCAGAGGCTCTCAGGTGGCTCCTGCCCACCCAGCAGTGCTGGGCAAGGCATGACCAAGGTAACAGATATTGGCACTGGCACAAGGAGAAGACCCTCAGCCCTGGAGATCTTCTCTGACCTCACATGTTCAGGGCATCAAAGCTCAAAGGGTGTTGCTCTTGTACCTGTGCTGCAACGTACGAGCTGGGCGTGAACTTGGCAGAACTGCCTTTAAAGTGCCCTTGTCTCTCACTGCTGCTCTCATTTTGAGTAGTTCTATGAAAAGCTTTTCATGTGGCATTTTATTGCCTCAAGTGTCCTTTCCCAGCCTGGCTTCTGCACCATCATCTTGGCTGGGGCAAGCTTCAGTTCTCCAGGGGAGCCTTGGCTGATGTCTGCATGGCATCAGAGATGGGATTGCAAAGACCACAGACATGTGTAATCTTCCTTCTCTCGCAGAAGCAGGACAGCGTGGTGTTTAGCTGCCCACCACGCCCTTACCATACCTGTGGGCTTCATTGAGCCTGCTGAGCTCTTGCATGAGTCAACTCCTCATGGAGCACCTAGTTGGGAAGCAGAGGGACTATCCTAGTCACCAAATCACTTAGACTGACAACTCTGCAGGTCAAGGATGTGAATGAGATGCTGCTTTGGCAGCTCCTGGATTCCAGCAATATCTTGGGTACATGGTTGGCTGAAAAAAGAATGTGTCTCATGGCAAGACGACAGGGATCATTTACCAACACGTGGAGACTGGGCTGCAAATCTGGCAAAAACTGGCCTAGATTCTCCTGTGCTTTGTGCCTATGGGCTCTGTACTGAAGGGCTAAATTCCGCCTTGCTGTGCACCCTCGAGACACCCGTAACCTCCAAAGAAAGATCCCACCTGGTGTCCTTAGCTGGGCTCAGTTACTCTGTGCCAACAGCCAGTGTGGTGGGTTTAACCCGGCCGGCAGCCAAACACCACGCAGCTGCTCGCTCACCCTTCCCCGATGGGATAGGAGAGAGAATCAGAAGAGTAAAAATGAGAAAACTCATGGACTGAGATTAAAAAAAAATAATTAATAATTGAAATAAAATAATAATAATAGTAATAATGGAATATTCAAATGAGTGATGCCCAGTGCAGTTGCTCAGCGCCCACTGACTGATGCCCGTTCCTGGACAGTTATCCTGGAGCAGAGACAGTCCCAAAACTGAAACCACAATCCCAGAAGAGCAAGAGCCTGAGTGATCCCTGAGAGAATCCCCCAGAGCTTTCCAGCCAGCCTTCATTAATATACTGACCATGGCATGATAGAATATGGAATATCCCACTGGCAGAGCCGAATGCCAATTTGGGTTTGCTAATTACTGTGCTCCACCCAAATCCCTTGCACCTGCAGACCAGCAAAACATGGGGAGGCTGGAAATGTCCTTCATCTTCCAGTAATAACTAAAACCCTCAGTATATTATCAACGTTCTCAACAAATCCCACACTGAAATGAAAACCCAGCGCTATTCTAGCTACTGAGAAGACAATTATCTCTGTCCCAGCAAAACCAGGACAACCAGCAAATGCTCAAACCCTGGAGCTTTCCAAGGAGGTTGGTCGCTGCCGCTCTCGCACACTCTGCGCTTGCCTGTGCCTTGTGAATTCTTCACTTTGCTGAGGTTTCTGGTTCCTCCTTCACCATTAACCCACAGAGCAGAAGCTGGGAGCCAGAACATCCCATCGCAACCCTCTGCCAGTGCAGAGTCCATCGCCCGCCCTGGCAGCAGCCCAGGTGACGGTGGGCAGTTGTGCCTTCACCATTCACATCTGGCCATTGCACTGTCAATATTCCACTATTAAATTTTTTTAACAACTGATCTCATGTTCCTGGTTTGTTGTTCTTCACCGTTTTGTGGGGTCTTCTATTGTGGGAGTAGTGATTCTGGAGCTGGTCCATGCTGTCCTGCTTCAGGAGCCACAGGGGATCTCCAGGAAGGAACTTAAGGACATAGCAGGAGCTTGGATTGAGTATTGCCCAACTCAGCAGCCTGAGCTTCTCATGGACCTGAGAGCACCAACATGTCTTCATGGCCCTGAGCAGCCTCATCTGGGGTGCTCATCCACTCCCTGTCCATGGCCCAGGAGCCCCATCTCAGCTCAGCTCTAGACCTTCAGTCCCTGTCCTGAGCTATGCCACAGGAAGTCTCCAGTTCAGCTGCAGACATGCCCATACCTGGCTGATCTGAACTCAGAGCAAAAATTGACTTCTCAGCTTGACCTTCACCCTGTCCCATCACCGTGGACCTGGCCAGCACTTGCTGGGCTGTGTCTGACCCTAGCTACCCTCACTAGATCCCGACCCTGACCTGCAAGTTGATTTCCCAGCTTGACCTCAAACCTGCTTCATCACCATGAGCTTGCCTGATGGTCTTAACTCTTGATTGATCCTGGCCATGACCTCTGGGTCTGCTTGGGGTCCTTCTTGGGGGCCATGGGACCCCCTTGGCTCCCAGCACCCCACTTCTTAGGGAGCAGCCACTCTCCTGGTGATGGAGAAGCAGCAAGAGGCAGAAATTACTACCAGGAGGGAGATGATACATTACAGTGTGGGTCAAGATGTTCATCCAAACGTTCAAGGGGGCACATGGCCTCCACAGCCCCCCATCCACAGGCACAAACACAGAGGCTTTACCTGCACAGCACACACCTGGGCTGCTGCTCCCCGCTCCTCAGTGTTCCCACACACAGGATCTCAGGATGAACAAAACTCCCAAGGAAGGCAAATCATTGAGGATCAGATTAGAGACTGGGAGTTAAATTAGCTTTGCCAGATTCATCAAGTCCTTCTGAAACCAAAGGAAATTATGGGATACCTCCAGCAGGACCTGAATTCTGGGCTACCATCTCCTTTATGACTAAAGCTGAAGTAGTTGTGTTCTGTTAAGGCAGAAATTAGAGAATCGGGAAATAAGACAGGATTAGTTTAATCCTCTTCTGCTTCCATTTGCTTATTTATCCTTTTAAATGGGTCTAACAAAAAGGACAATTCAGTGCTGGGAGACACCTGCACGCCAAGGAGCACCGTCCTCATCTTCTCTGCCTTTTGGTGATACATTATCCACTTACATATTTCGATTTTCAAACAAATCCCAACTCCTCTCTGGTCAGGATGTGAGAGCATCTAATCTGTTCACCGAAATCACTTTTACATCAAATCTGCCACAAAGCTGCAGCCGTTCTTACAACTATATCCTGACAGTTGTATTTATGATCATGGCTTCTCTGCACACTTGACCACTAGCCAAGAGAGTTTATCCAACTGCCAGACCTATGCTCATTCCATGTCTTTGGGTTTTGTTTTTTTTTTTCCCCAACTAACAAATTCACTGTGAATTTCCCAATTCTTCAACAGGTTCTTTTTGCTTGTTTTTTTATTTTGTTGTTGGGTTTTGGGGTTTTTTTTTGTGTGGGGCGGTGGGGGTTGGGTGTCAAAATTAGAAAAGCCCAGAGGGTTTCAAAACAGGTCAAAGAAAAGGATACGTGAAAGGTGATGGACTACGTACCTTGGGTTTTCCAGGGGTAGAACTGGTCTCCTTCTCCTTTAACCCTGGTCTACGTACTTGTTCCATCTCGGACAATTAATTTCCTGGACAATTTCTTGGTCACTTTTGGTTCATTTGGAGGTGGGTCTTGGAGCTCCAGACAGCATCAGCAAGGTTGTTCCTGCACACAGAACTGCCCCTGATCCCCACTCACTGGTGGACCCTTGTAACCCTGTGAGACACTTCAGTGCAGGTCAAGGCTGAGATTGGCTCTAAGCAAAGACTTCTGTGCCCTTCCACATTTTGTCTCATTGCAAACAGCTGTCAGGGCCCTTCCTTGCCTTGTGGAAAGGAGTGACCCTGCTCAGTGCCCAAATGCCTCTTTTTCTCCTGGGGTGGAAGCAAGTTCACAGGTGGATCTGCTCAGACAAGTGAAAATCTTTGACCACACTGGGCACAACACATGGCCATGGTGTGAATTAAGACCACCTTGCCCAACAGCACAGAAGCCAGCTGAGCTGAATCTGTCCTGGAGGTGTAAATACAAACACTGCCTTACACCACATCCAGCTGGCCAAGGAGACCTGGTTGAGTTCCTGCTACACATAAATGCTCTCACTGTGAGAGGAGCAGGATCACTGCACTGGCAACCAAGCGTGAGACATGAGGATGCTCTGGAAGAGGCTTTAGGGAGCTTTGGATGCACGAGGAACACAGGGAGAAGCCCACTGTGGAGTTTTATGGTTGAAGAGGGTCCATCACAGCGACTGCTGCTGAGATTTAGGTCACTTGAACGGATATTTTCCCTCCTCACAACGAGACGCTCGGCACTGGGTGACGCCCCCATTCGTGAGCTTGAAACATAGAAAACCCCAGACACTTTTTTTAATTTTTTTCCTAAAGGTTGTTTTATTGTAAAACCATAAATACAACACTGACATGAAAATCCTCAAGCAACGGATGCTTTCTTACAGTTACAGTTTGTCTTCTGCCTTGGCATCAACTCTGAAAAGAATGTTGCAGAAACACGTCTCTTAAGATATTTCCAAATAACCGAGCTCTGGCCCGGAGCGCTCAGCTCGTTTGGAAGCCAAGTGGAATTATTCCTCCTCTCTTGGGGAATATTTCCATTCAGACAGCAACAGACTTGTAAAAACAGCAACATTTAAACACCTTGATTTTTATTATTTTTTTAAAATTTTTCTTTAATAATCCTTTTCATTTGACGTCAGTCTAAGTTTCAAACAGCACTGAATTTATTTAGCTGTAAAAAAAAAAAAAACCAAACCAAAAAACCAAACCAAAATCCTAAAAGGAAAAAAATAAAATAAAATTAAAAATCAGAAGAACTTGAGTTGGCCTCAAGCGTTCATATATCACAATGAAAATCAGCAACTCAACCCCGTGCAATATTGCTCTCTATTGAGTCATTCGATCCACACCAACAATACATGAGACTTCAAACAGGTTTTTTGTTTTGTTTTATTAACACAGCAAGTGTGACATTAGATAACCTTTTAAATACAGTACATGGTACAGCGCGGGGCCAGCTGCCCGCGCTTTTCCTCATTATGAAGACAAAGCCAGCGGTGGCGGTTTATAAAAATATTGTGTTGCTACAAAAGTATAAATTAATGCTACCGGTATTAAGAAATATTAAACACATAAAACTTATAAGGATTAAGAAAAATATTCATTAATACCTGTAGAAAACTCTGGCCTAAAAAAGATATTTTTTGTATATTTTTTTTTGTATTATTATTATTTTTTTTGTATTTTTTTCTTTTTTTAAGATGACATGAGATTCTTGCACTCGCAGGTAGAGACACACGCAGGTGCATCTGTGGTATTGCCTAGAACATCTGCATCTACAGAAAGGAAGGAAACGCACACGAGTTACTGAGG
>NW_010325536.1:17506-40621 GCF_000700745.2 Antrostomus carolinensis | reverse complement strand
AGAGAACATTGTTGGTTTGCTTTGATGAAAACAACAAGAATTCAGCTCCCAACAGGAGGTTTTGAAAAACGAACATACGACCGAGGAAGAACAGTTTCCTCTTTTCAGACTGGCTGCAAACAAGGATTTCCTGATGTTTTGTTTTTGTTTTGTTTTTATTTTTATTGAAATGACACTTTCTAGCTACGGCGCCGACCAGAATCTTCACGGTCTGGATGATGTGTGCTCGATCCTCCTGTACTTACAGCCTTGGCTAGTCACCTGTCATGAATGTTTCAGTTCATCTTTTATCAGTTTTCCTTTTAAATAATTAAAAAAAAATAAAAATTTAAAAAATTTAAAGTCCCAAATAAGTTTAAAGGGACGGTGGAAAACAGCTCCTAAGATTGTTGCTCCTTCCAGAACACATGCCTCCTTCCTTGAGCAGAAAGGTCTTTCTCCATAGACAGCAATTAAAAAAAAAAATAAAAATAAATCCCTTCTCCCCCCCCCCAGCCCACTGGAAAAAAAAAAAAAACAAACCCAAAACAACCCAACAAACAAACCCACTGGAAAAAAAAAACAACCCAACAAACCAACCCATCCTATCTACTCACATTGCAGAGACCCCCACAAGAACCCCTAAGAGACTGAAAACAAGCACTGAAGGCTGATGAGGCTGGAAGAGTCTTTTTAAGGAACTTTGGTTGTAAAAAAGCAAAGTTTTTGCCATGCCCGTGCTCATCAACTCCACCACAAAATCTTCCTGTCGTTAAGGCTGCGCTGCTCACCCGGGTCCCGAGACAGGCTGACCACTGGAAGGATGGGAAGGAAGAGAATCCTTTCAGTCAGTGGTTGACGTTGTGCATCCACGAGCCATTTCTGTGACTCATTTTCAGAAGGTATTCCAAAAAAAAATTCAAACTCAGCTGCCTACAGATCATTAAAGGGTTAAATGAGACCCGCTGTTGTCTAACGTGAGCAAAACTCTTTGCTCTTCCATCAAGTTCTAGAACAAAGGACTCTTAACAGGAGGAGTAAAAAAAAAACAAACCCCAACTAACCAACCAAACAACAACAAAAAAACCCCAAACAAAATTAAACAGAAAACCCCTCAAACACTCAATATCTCAAATGAAATTTCAGGGCAATAGACTCTCATTGGTTCACCATTTCTGGCCTAGCGTAAGCAAACTCTCTCACAGTACTAAGGAGGTTTCAACTTGGAGCTGTGCCTGGGTTGACCTCTCCGTATTTTTATGACCGTTTTGTTCAGTGACATTTCCAAAGGCCCCAGGAAGATGAGAACCCAGGAAGATGAGAACCTGTGGCACAGGGACAGGTCCCACACGCTGCGGAAAGGGAGTTCTTATTGCTACGGGGTGACAACTTCAGAAGTATCTGACACAGGATCTTGAGTCTCAGCCGATGTTTCTGGGCACTCCCAACGGATCCCATGGATTCAAGATGATGGTGTAGCACAGAATGTGCACAGCAGAAGCAGCAAAACATTTAATACTCTCCTCCACCCTGACTTTTTCACCTTGGCAGTGTAAAGGGTTGACAAGACATTTGCTCCTCAACTGGTGTTTCCTCCTCTGCCCCTTCTGCTGCTCAGCTACCTCCCTCCTTCACAAAACCTGGTTCGTGTACATACTGGAGTGCTGGGAAGGGTTTGGTGCCAGTGGTGAGTGGGGAGGATGTGGAGGAAGATGCTCTGTGAACCCTCCTGGACCCACCAGGCAGGATTGGACTCAACCCACAGACAATCATTTCCCATCCAGTCTCTTTTCTCTCAGGCAAGGTCCAAAGCAGCCTGTGCCTTATGGAGAGCGTGCTCCATGGAGCTGCACAGCCTTGCTGGAAATGGTAGGGCTCAAAAAACATTCCCCATAACAGACTCCTCCCAGATGAATGGATTTCTCCTCCCTGAAAAGATTTCCTAGAATCTACCCTTTAGTGTATTTTTGATCATTTTCATCCTGTTACTCCTAATCATTCTATGGGGAACAACTTCTCCCTTCCTGGATGTGCTCCCTCTGAATGTCACAGGAGCTCCTCTCCACCTCCTTTAGCCAGAGAGATGCAATTCTGAGTCGTTCCTCAGTACAAGGCAGCACTCCCAGCCTTTCAATAACTTTTTGGTTGTTCTTTTACTGTCTTCTGATTTATCAGTAGCTTGGTGGGGTCTAGAAATGCACAAAGCATCCTCCGAGCAGCACAATGTCTCAGTCACCCTGCTCCTGTGCAACACGATGTCCTGGCTCGCCCACCACAGGATCCAGAAAGTGGAAATGGTCCCTCAGACCGGGGTAAGGCTGAGCAAACTCATCCACCAATATAAACATACAACATCATTTATTCTCACACTGAATCTTCCGTGTTATTGCAAGTAGTTGGAGAAAAAACAAGCCAACCACCCTGAGACATCTCACTGAACACCGTGTTAACTCTGATTCCACAATGCAGAGCTCAAGCTGTTTTCAGAAGCACCTCCTCTCTATTTTCAGTAATTCCCAAGCTCTGACAGTATCTGCCACAACTTCATGAGCAAAATTCACCAAAGGGTCATGACTCCCTGAGCTGCTTCTGGACGTATTCTCTAATCAGCAGGGGAGAACACCCAGCAAGCACAGTTAAACCAGTGCAGGTGGTTCATGTGGATGCTTAAACCAATTTACCTCCAAGTTAAACTGGTTTAATCAGCCATCAAGAGACAACTGAATTAGAGAAAACCTGACCCCATGGTCAGGCTTTCACGGGGAGTTTTTCCAGATTCAAATACAACCAAATTAGTTTTCTTAGAACAGACGTAATAACTCTGACAAAGTGAAAGTTCACTTCCATGTGAAACCAACCCAGGAGCAAGACACCGAGCCCATCCTGCCACCCAGCACACAACTATGTTCTGCTGCTAGAGACAGGGGAAGGAGCAAGAGACACAGGAGACAAATCTGGGCTCCATGTTCTCCACTGACCCTCTGGCTGCCGTAGTCATGCAAAAACAACTTTCTGTTTTGAAAAGCTCCCTCATTGCATCCCATTTTCTCTTGAGACAGGACTGGGAGGCCCTTTCATTTTTACAGCTCACCTTCTGTTGGTGCTCGCTCCCCACCTGAAGATCATAACCCCTCCCAAAGCAAAATGTGAAGTAAGAAAGAGAAGTCTGCAAGGTCATGCACAGAGTAAGCAACAGAAACACATGAAGGCCTGGAGGATGCACACACCATTTCTGTATCCCAACACATTTCTCAAGTGTGAGTAGAAGGACACAAAGAAGCAGAAGGCAAATTCCCAACGTGATTTACCATGGGATGATCCCAATTCTGAGGACTTCTCCTCCCAGCTCAAAGGGAGCAGAACCTGATGACAGCTCTGGCCTCTCCTCTCTGGTTTCCCACCCCACAATGGACAGTACTCCTCACAGCACAAGTGCTGCTCCGTATCACTGAGCCAACTGTAGAAAAGAATCACAGAAGAGTCTGGGTTGGAGTAACCTGGCAAATAAAGAGCTTCCAAAATTCAGACCTTGGTGAAGTATCTATGATTCCTAGAACGCAAATCCAAGTCTTGAAGAGGGAAGGAGAAACAAGAACAAAAGCTTGGCATGTAGGGTAGATACACACGATCCAGATGTGCTTCTCTCCTTTTAATGAAGCCTGAAGTACATCAGACAGAAGCCAGCCTGTGAGCAGACACAGCACCAACAGCTCCTCTGGGCAGAACACCCTGTAACCACATTTCAGTCTCATGAAAAGCTGTGGCTTCCTCCACTGACTCACTGGAGAATGGGGCTGGCCAACCAGCTCCTCTTCTCACTGACTTTCCAGATTGCTCCATTTTAGGGCTTTAGGTTTTGTTTTGCTTTTTCAGCTGCTAAGTTGAGTTTTTAAAGTCTTTGGGAGAATCTCATCTACCAGACAACACTGCATGTTTGTTGAACATGCACCATTAGTGCAACTATAACCAAAGTTGCCTTGGAGGGGACAGTTACTCGGATGGGACAGAAGGACAGTCAGTCCCTCTCTTTGGTCGTCACAGCCAGAAAGCTCCACATCTGATGCCAAAACCACACTGTAAAAAGGGGGAGATGGACCGGGAGTTGATGGTGGTTGTGGTCCTTCCATTGTCATGCCTTGGCTGTTGCAGCCACAGCCCAACATCAAAGGGTTGCACAAATGACTGCAATTTTACCTCATTCTCAATTCCAGAGCTTTCAACTTGTGCTAACTCTGCTTTGTCCACTTTCCCACCCTTAACACCTTCCAGACCAGACAACACACCGAGCTGGAGTTGGCAAATCCCACAGCAGTTATCAGCCTGAGCCTCAGCAAAGCAGCGTTAGGGTTTGGTTTCCTCTCTTCTCAAAGGAATGGAAGAGCATGTGAGTGTGAGTGGCTCTCAGGATCTCAGGAGAACCAAGCATAAAGGTGTAACAACATGCCATTAGGAGAATAAACTACAAATCTTGAGCTGCATGGTACAGACTCTTCAACCTCAAAAGCTAATCTTGCTTTGGATCCATCCTCCAGCCGTGTTTTCTTGATGGAGGATACTTTGTGCTTTTCAGTGGGAACAGCAGCACAGCACAAACGCTTTGTAACGGACACACATCTCACTTGGGTTTTTTGTTTGTAGTTTGAGACTTAAGTTATTGTTTGGGAGAGGTTTCTCCTGCACTGCAAGGAGGGAGTAAGCGCACATGGTAGCTGGGCAGGCAGGATTTGTATGGGAGAAAATAAAACCAGCAAGAAGAAAAGTTGATGCTGCAACTAACACCTCCATTTGCAAAAGCCACTGCCAGAGAAATCAGATCTCCAAGTGCCTCTGGCCTTGGCAGCTCATCTTCAAGTGCTGCTACCCCTGCAGCTCTCAGTGGGGTTGCAGACTGTGTCTTTTAAGACATCCACATGCAAAACTTAAGATTTAGGAGACTAGTTTTGCCCTGATGCCAGTAACAGTGCGAGAGGTCAACCCAAATGCTAGGCTCAAGCTAAGTTTCCAAGCTGAAAAGGACAAGACAGTTGGGTGCAAAGTGCTATTCTCCTCAGTGAGTTGGACCTAGGGAAGGTCTCTAGCACGCCAACTGTCTGAGCCCCATGGCAGTGAAGTTGTCAGCTAGTGCCTGTCAGGTTCAAGGCATCTGCAAACAAAGCCTGAGACTGGGTTTGCCATTTCTCATGTCTTGGGACATGGAACTTCTATTACAACCAGAGATGGGCAGGTGGGATCTTGGTTTAACATCTATTCAACAGCAGCACTTCAAAGAAGGACCCTCAGTTTCACTATTGCACTGTCAGCAACCAGCAAACACCCCTGCGCTGCTGAAGGGCTCCAGCTTGTCTGCTTGGAGCTGAACAAGTCCATCCTCCTGAACCTCCAATGCTGCTCTGCTGACACTGTGACCGCAGCTCCAGAGAATACTACTGGAAGCAGGAGACACTACTTCAAAAGTAAGAATTTGCTTCAATTTGCCTCTGGGATACAAGTCCCAGTGATGAAAAATTAACAGTTTTGGCACCAGAAAGTTGGGAATTGTCCAAGAGGCACCAAACCTGATATCCAGCAGAGATGCCACCCAGCAGAGATGCCATCCAGCAGAGATGCCATCCAGCAGCTCATCTTCAAGAGCTGCTACCCCTGCAGCTCTCAGTGGGGTTGCAGCCCATGAACTGTGCCTACGGGCACTGGACACAGCAGAGCAACCGGCCTTGGTAGACACAAGAGTTGACTGAGATGTTTTTTTTGCGTTACCATCATCTCTAATCGCATTTGGGGTGAGCCAGTTAAGTGTGAAGGTTTAAGGGCCCGTGGCCTTCCTAACCAGAACGATTCAGCAAACGTAACAAGTAGTGTAATGCACTGTAGGTATTAAAAAAAGACATTCGTGCTACTAGAGGAAACCATTCCAAATAAAACGGGAAGATATTCTCTGCACTCAATCAGGAGCACGTACATTCAGAAGGTTCTTGGAGCCCATGCACTTCTCTAAGTTTCCTTCAAACCCCAATTTGACAAAACTGATGATCTTTGTTCCCCTGAAAAATCATACACCTTGGTTTGTCCTTGGCCTTGGGGAGGTTATTTTGAGTGTACTGAGAAACCTTTTTTTTTACAAAATGTTTAGGTACAAAGGTTCTCAATGGCAGCTGGCAGACCCCGGCAAGCTTGTTGGTGGCCCACAGACATCGGTGCTGTCACCGCGTGCTTGCTTTTCCTGGTTTTCAGCTTTTCCATATAAGCAACTGCTGTGGTTTCCATAAGGATATTATTTAATTGCAAATGGGCTACTCTAGGACAAGTTGGAGAACCCCTGATGCCTAAAACTCACAGAGAAGCTAATTAACACTGGGAATTCAGAAAAGAAATTAGGCTTTAAAAAAAATAAACCCAAGAAACGTAATGATTACAGATGTTTTCTGCCATGAACCATTTCTCTTAGTTTTAAATCAAACTTATAATCACTACTAACGTGTTCAACTCAAAACTTGGAGACAGAAGAATAATTTTTTGGTTTTTTTGGAAAAAAAAAATGGATATGAAAAAGTTAAAAATAAAATAAAAAACGCCCCTTAAAGTCTCCCTTCCTGATTTCTAAAGATACTGGTGTTCATAAAACACAGCTGCCCTGATAACATGCACCGTGTGTCAAGAAGGCTGCAGACAAACGCCCTCAAGGTGTACAGTTATTCAAAGGAGCAAAGTCCAGTGCAGAACTGGTCTGTTCAATGTAGTCTGATTATCCATGGCAAGATGGCCCAGGGGACAAGAGGAAAGGTGGGGTGGAGGAGAAACAAAAAGAAACTTCAAGTCACTTTAGATCTCAGCTGCCTGAAGACTTTAGAACATCAGCCTCCCATTGGTCTGCCCACTTGAAAACATTAGAAAGTCTGTCAAGTCCACACACTATCTATGGAAAGGAGCACGATCCTGGCAGAGGGCTGTCTCTCTCACGTGCTCAGCTTTCCTTTCAAACTTAATTTTATATATATTTATATTTTTATATATATATAAAAAAGCACTTGGTTTCCAGGGGCATTCATAATGAGGTCCACAGTGTTTAGAACTTAAAATTCTTTTTTTTTTTTTTTTTCTTTGTTTGGAACAGTGTTTTAAAGTTTTAATTAAAAGACAGTCTTAAAGCATGTTGGACTTCAAAAACATGAGTTTGTTCATGTCTTCTGGACTGAGTAGCCGTCTCCTTTTGATTAAGAGAGCCTGCTCACACATATTTACACATTCGCTTCTGGCACCAACAGCAGGCACTGCTAAGAGCCAAAAGGCTAGCTTGGCTAGTTTTGTATGCTTTTGGGTAACACACGACCAGTACTGAAACAGGTCAGGGGTGGCCTGGAAGAGAGGTTCTTGCAAATAATCATAGACTTCATTTTTCCCAAACCAATCTTCTTCCTGAGCTGCTGTGGCTTCCCCTGCTGCTCGAGGCTTCTTGGTTGAAGGTTCAAATTCTGTTTCTTCTGCCCAGGACTCTTTCACCTCATTGATCAACTCACAGACTTTGCCAATGATCTCTTCGTGCTGGTACGGTGGGACGGGCCGTAGCTTCTGCTGAGGGTCTAAGATCATGGCTACCTTGTGTGCCGAATGAACTTTGAAGTTCTCCTTTAGTGCCTCCAAGAAGAGGTGGCAGAGTTTGCTGACTACGCCAGCATCGTTAGCTTTGGAAGTGAACAGTTTCTCCAGTTTGACGTAGGTGGGCAGTACCAGCTGCAAAGTGGGCCGGCTCTCGTTGCTCAGCTCGATCACCGCCTGTTTCACCGGAGCCAGAATGGCTGCCAGGTTGCTGAGCAAGTGTTTGTTCAGGTTTTGGATGAGGTTCATCTTCTTGGCCCTGCTGTAGAACTCACAGATCTGCTCGTACCGCTCGTGGACGAGCAGGAGGGAATCAGTGACCGAGTTCCAGCAGGGTGGGGGAGAAGTCTCTTCCAGGGAGCCAAAGGTCTCCTTCGAGAGGCCCGTGGATCCTGCCAGATCTTCACAGACATTCAGGAGCTCGATCACTTCGTGCATATTGCGAGCCTGTAGTGTTCTCTTATTCAGCACACTCTGCACTACTGAGTTCAAGGCACAGGCCGAACAACGCAAGCACATGCCTGCCTTGGAGAACGCAGAGGAGTTGACTTTGCAGTCCGTGACATACACCGTCCTGATCTCCGACATCACAAACTCCGAGAGCACGTTCTGTACCCAGTGGTGGATAAAATCACCGTTATCTCGAATGTCTACGCCCTTAATTCCCAAGACGTAACTCTTGATGTGGTTGCCTTCCACCTGATAAGCTGTCAGGATGTAACAAGAATCGGGGCCGACGCTCTGGGAGTGGCAGGTGACGCCGATGCCGAGGCAGGCGTTGCTGCCCAGGGCACAGGTGACTTTCACCTTCACTTGGTTGTACATCCGAGGCAAATGCTTCAGAGCCAGCGTGTTGAAATTGCCAAGGATTTCGGTGACAGAGAAGGCACCATAGCGAGCTCCACTGTCCACCAGGGTCTGTGCTAGCTTGATGAATTCCTTCCCGCTCACCACGCTCAGAGCCCCAAGGTCAGTGCACATCACCCTCAGGAGCCTCTCGGCAATGTTCTGCCGCTCCTTCTCTGGGATCGCGCTGTTCCCTACCGAACCGCTGGCAGATGCTGCAGTGAAATAGAAGGAGGGAGAGAAAGCACCAGATGAGAATTGCTCTTCTGCAACGGGAGAGGGGAGGAAGTCACAAAACAATCTGGAGAGAGACCCAAAGAGATGGAACATGCCCAGATGATGGCAGAGACATCTCCGACCCTGGATTTCTTCCCCCAAGGTTTCTAGACAGAGGAACCTCCAGGGACAGGCCTTGCTCTGGCTTAGAGCAGCAGGGAGCTGCATGCTGTCCCCTGCGTGGGGACTGGGACAGAGCACACACTTGTCTACTCATAATCCAGTGCCTTAACCAACAGCACCTCTGTGGTGTTCACTGAGGAACTGCCTAGGTAAGTTATGATCATGTGTGCCATTGGCTATCCATGTCTACAGGCTGGTGGTCACAGCCTGGCCCAGCTGGAAAGCTGGACATCTTTCCATTTTTGTGATCTGAGCCATTTCTTTGAGACAGTTATTTTAAGAGGAGTTGCTTCCTCCACCATCTCAAACAGTACTGAAGCCCAAGTTTTTATTTCTTCCTCTGAACTTCAGCAACCCCACTTTTTGGGGCTGATTTTGGGCAATGTGAACGTCATTTTTGGCCATACCAGAACACAAAAGCACCACAGTTTTGCATCACCCTTCCACCAGCCCGCTCAGCTCAAGTACTTTGGAACTGGTTTCCCACAGGGCTGTATTCTACCTTTACCTTTTCCCATGGTGAAGCACATGGTGAAGCACATCTTCCTTACAAACCTTTCCTACTGCCTCCCGAGGGATCCCAGTACTTTTTGCACATGAGCGCTCCTGTAATGGGAGTGGGTGCTCTGCTCTGCAGGATGGTACATGAATTACGGATGAAATCAAGTGCAGTTAGGTGAGGACAAGGGCCTTGTGCCATGCCCATCACTGCTGCACCCTCTCTGCCAGTCACTTGTTCAAAGTGGACGGGTAAGCTGGGGACAGAAGAGCAAACATGGCTACGTACTATTGTTGGCGTTATTTCTTTGGAGCTGTGGTTTCCACTTTTCTTCAACAACAGCTAGAGGTGATCGGGGCTGGCTAGAGGCAATATTGTTCTCGTTGTCAGCTGTGGGGCAAGAGACAGGGAGGTGTTAGAAGCACAAGATAGTAACACTTAAAGCACAAAGAAGGGGCAACAGTACCCATCTGCTTAGCACTGATGGTTCCCTTCACTAAGGTGAAACCAACCTAGTCCATTCTCTGTAGCTCTCAAGCAGTTTTTGGTGAGATGGCAACAGTACCGTCAGAAACCTTGGAAATTGCCTTTGGACTTGCAACCTATCACCTCCCCAGAATGTTGCTGGTATGTCAGTGGCTTTTTCTGTGCATCAGTGACGTTGATGCCATCAGCACACCTTGAGAAATGTCTCCCCATCAACGGAAGCTGTATCCCAGGAGGAACAGATGCTCCTTGTGCAGCCTGACTCGTGCAATTTGTTGGCTTTTGAAACGCCAAACACGTTGTTGTGTAACCAACATTTGTCCTGCTTTTGCCTTACTGCCTCTCTCTGCACCACAGGTGGCTTCCCTTTTCTCTACTGCTAAGTATTTTTATTTTCAAGCTATGCTCCACTCCTCTGTATCTAAAGATCTTACTACAATCCTCATCTATGGTTTCCTCCCACTGTAGAGAGAGCCAATCTCCTCTTGGGCTGCTCAATGCTGCCTCAAACTGAAAAAGAAATAAAAACAAGTTTCTGGAGTGTGACCACAGATTGTTCCTCCCTCTGGCTGCAAAGATACCAACTGCCTTAGGGGTCTCTGTGTTCATGCTCCTATTTCTGTGTATGTAACTGGGCTAAACAGTTTCAGTCTGGTGGGATCTTTCAAGGAAATGCAGTCAAGATCAGTAAATCCTGTATCATATCCATGTTCTTTCACCTCCTGTGCCCCCAAAACTTTTCCCCACCCTCCAGAGGAAATTTTCTAGTTCCTAGTATGCTTCATTATGAAACTGTGCTCTGAAATAGGCTGTGAAGCAACAATGAAGAGCACAATAAAGAGAGGTGGAAGAGGAAGGAGAAAGATGGACAGACTGATGACCAGGCTGAACAGAAGGATGGAATTAATAAGATGACAAAATACATCGTTTACTCATCACAGCTGGACTCATCTCACCTGATTTTGGAGATCTCTATTAGACAAGTCTCTCTTCAAAGTGGTCCCTTGGGACTCCTTTTACACTCAGTGGTGCAGAACAGGCTGAAGAGTGTGATTCATTTACCCAAGGAGAACGAGATGCCTCTTGCAGTAAAGATCCATCATGCTCTGAATTCACCTGGAGTCAATGACTTCTCCACTGATTATAAAGGGAGCCCAAGCTGACCAGCTCAGGTGGCAATATCTATAGACTATGTACACCAGCATGCAGTGAAATGAGTCCTGCCCCAGTGCTCCAGACAGCAGAGCACAAATTAGAGCAATACCTTAGTAAAGCACACAGGCACTTTGCTCTGCAGCCCAGGTTGATCTAGTGATGGATAGAGCAGTGGAACACCCATCAGAACTAACAGGAGAGGGTCAAGTTGCTCTTGGGAGAGAAGGGAGACCAGCAAGGATCTAGAGACACACCATGATGTAATGACACTCCACTGTCTTCTTCCTTATGAGCAAGTCCTCTCACATTTGAGCTGCTGGGGCATTCACAAACCTTGCTAATAAACAGCCACAGATTGTACAGTTATTAATAGGTCTGGGCACGGCACTGGCCAGGATATGACAGAATCAGGGCAGGCTCTGGGACTGCCTCAAGGACTGCATGCACCCAGGGAATTCACTGGTGGCGGTTGGTACCTGGGGAGCAGTGCCATGCTCAGGACTGCAGCCAGAGGTTGGTCTCTGCAAGTGTGGAAGAGACGTGAAGAGCAGGAGGTGCTCCCGTGGATGCCAGTGATCAGATATGTCACATCGCTTTTCCCCCAGCATTTGTTTAGACCAACTGCTCTTGAGCTAATGCCACCACTGTCCTCAACTCCCAACATCTGTGGGTAGGCAAAGGAAAATGCTGGATGTTGCCTACTAACTTTGTTCATGGTTCAGACCTTCCTTGTCTTGGTGAGGGGCATGTGGAGGGAGAAACTCTCTTTTATTTCATCCTCCCAACTCTTTTATCTATTTCATAATAATAGAGGATTTATTATGTACAAATATCCACTGGCATTCAATATGGCATTAATGAGATTTGTGCATTTCAGCCTCATCTTCCTTATCAGGCAGTCTGTGAACTACACAGATCATGGTTCTTTAATTTCTCTTCATGCCTCCAATCCTTTAATCCAGCTTCAGCCTAGTCGTCCTTTTACTTTTTAGCTCTAGATTGTAGGAAGGGCATTATATGGTAGCACTCGACCTGAACAAAGTACTCTAAAGGGAGTCAAAGCTGTATATTGTACAGTGTAATTACAGAACAAATTCCTCTGCCTAGTGTTCTGCTGTTCTGTTTCTGCCTTTCAGCCTCCAATTTACATTCTAATTGCTTCTTACTGTGTAGCTGCTTTATGGAGCTATAATCTCTCCTTATTACCTTCCAGCCTCCAGGCTCAGCCTTCTGAATGACTCAAGAGCCAGTATGTCCCTGTTTTTCGTCCTCGAGGCCAGCAGGATGTTTCCTGTCTTCAGTCACTTGTGAGGGGCCCAGTGGATGCATCACATTTAGTTGGAAGAGATTAGTCCTTTGCATCAGACTCGAGAAACCAAACTGGACTCCTGAACACATTAACTAGGGAGCATTTAACCCATATGGGCTCCTTTTATCTCTGCCTTCCCATAATGAAACATCCCTTGAGCCAGGCATATAGACTGGTATAAACAGCTACTATTCCAGTGTCCCCAGTATATGGATTCTATGCCACCAGTTTTACTGACTACAGCATGGTCTCTGCATCCCCAAGCTTCAGAGATGTTGTGTCAACGCTGTTTCTGGATATGGAAATCCCCAAGAATCCCCCAATCTGACAGGCTACAAGGCAACAAGCTGTGACCAGAGGAAATGCAAGTCCTGTGTCACCTCCCCTGCTGCTCTGCTCCAGTACAACACACCCAGAACCGGACACCCACCGAAGCTGGCTGCAGCTTTCACAGCTCTTTACCCTCACCCCACAGTAGCAAATACCGCGCTGCTCAGCCCCAGCTGCACAGATCTGGAGGAAAAGCTGCTGTTCCCTCCGAGGAGGAGGAGAAATGAGCACAGGACAGAGATGCCAGAGCAGGGGACAGCTGCTTTCCCAGGTGGCATCCTCAGTGATGCCTGGAGAAAGCACTTAAAGAAGATGTGGACAAGCTTGCTGTCGCTGTACCAGCGAGACATTTGGGGGGAAGCAGCCAAGCGGAAGACAGTGACTTACAAACAGAGCAGGGAGAGATGAGAAAATAAAGAGTTTAACAGGAGTAATCCTGAGTGGGAAAGAGGGGATCTCTGCTGACATGACATGAGTCAGATCACCGATACCTGCTCCCTCCAGCCCTGCTCTGTAACCCAGGTGAACAAGCCCAGAGGTCACGGGTCATTTGTAAAGAAGAGAGAAGGAAGAAGCTGCAGACAGCACTTGCTTAAAATTTTCAACAGCTCACACCTTGCCATTCTGCCCTTTGACACCTTAGCCTTGGTCCCTCCTTTGCAGCTTCTCTACTCATTATCCCCAAGAGCTGTAACTCAAAATGCTGCATTTGAGACCAGAACAAGGAACAAGATGGTCAGGACGCAGCGAGAACCGACCCCAACACCATGGAGTGACGGCAGCCACGACCCTGAGCAGAGCTTCACTGCTCCTCAGTGTAACATGACATCCAACTACTCCACATTAACCCACTTATGCTCTAACAGAAAATAACATCCACAAGATTCACACTGTATCTTATAACAAATCACCTGAAATGTCCACTCAGAACATTACAATGATGATGAAGTAGCTGCTGAACAACACACAAAGCCTGCGCTAAGATTTACCAATGAACTGAACTGCAACTGAGGAACTGCACGGATGAACAACTCAAGGGACACTCATTGAAAATAGGACTAAACCTAAAACACAGAACAAGATAAGAACTGTGATTAGAATTACTGTTACAGAACGGAAAATATGTTTTTCCTCAAGATACTTGTCCTTCCTTGCCACTCTGCTCAGGGCTTGCCTGTAAAGTGGAGGCAAATGCAAGCGCTGACCGTGTATCTCAACAGAGCAGCCGTCTGTCGGAGAGCACAGGTCTGTCAAAGGTAAATTAATTTGTAAACCTGTGTTAATTCACTTGAATTTTCATTCAAAAAGGAAAAAAAAAAGAAAAAATCTGATGGTATATAAAAAAATCCTATTTCTACATTTTTGAATATTCTGAATGCTGTCTTTGAAACAACTTTGGCTTTGAGATTTTAAAATCTTCTCTTATATATTGAGACAGAAAACAGAAAAGGTGGCTTAGCAAGAAAGCAGTGGAACCACTCCTCAGAATTTTCTTGTGTAGGTAGCTGAGAAGGAAATGAACACAACTGATGGAATAACAAATTCTTCTTCTGAGAAGACACTTCAGTCCTTTGTAGAACTCCAGGAGACACAAGCATGGAAAAGGACTTGTGTAGGCAAAGGCTCTGCTGCCCTGCAAGCGTTTTTTGCTTTGTTTGCTTCAATGAGAACTACCCTTTTTGCAGGAGGTGGGATTCCACCTGCTTGTAGGAGTGACCCATTAATGCTCAATGCAACAAGCATTCCCTAGATACCTCTGGAGAAAGGGGATGAGTAGTTTGGTGTGCTCTGCGCTGCCACGGCACGTTTCCTCTCTTCCTATGGAAAAGAGCAATATTTATGATATCCCCTGAGCCTTGCATTGTTGTAGCTGCTGCTACGTGTTTCAGCCTTTGAGTTTCTTTTTTTTTTTTTGCTGCAGGTGAAATTACTGGGGCTTTGGAAACCGTGAGCACAGAAAACTCTTATTGACACACAACGGGGTCAACATCAGGCAGCAAAGCGCAGAATTTAATTCTCCGCTTTAAGCGAGTCGAAGTGCCCAGCTTACCTGCGTGGGACTGCATGTGCTCCAGGAGATTGTTATAAAACTGGAACTGGATTCCACAAGCTCCACAGGTGTAAGGCTCTGTTTGGGAGAAATCAGTTCAGAAGAATTATACAGAGTATGCAGGGAAGCAGCACACGTGCGTACTTCACTTTGTACAGTAGCGGGGGCAGCACTTAGGGCCCCTGGTCCTTGTCACCTCAGCCCACGTGTGCAGGTCACAGCAGCTCCTTAGAACTGAGCCCACAGGGCTCAGGCTGTGATTTAAGAAAGCTCTGAATTGGGAAAGCTCTAGGGCACGTCACTGCTTCCTGGGCTGGGGTCAGGGATTTATCCATGTGCTTTAATTTACTGCCACAAGAAAGCCCGGGATGGCAGAGGGACAGCTCGTGCACTACAGTGAAGCACCTGCCTGTGTGTGTGTGTGGGGGGGGGATCTCAAATCTGCACGAAGATCTGAAAGGCTACACACTGACCGGGGTTTACTAACTATCTCCTGCCTGCTGCAGGCTGTTTTAAACATATCCTTGTTCTTTTTAAGCCTGGAAAGCAAAGCACGGTGAATTAATTTTGCATTCGGTTCTGTCAAATTCCAGTCTCGGCTGCCTTTCCTGAGTCAGACAAGGAGCAGCGGGTTGTGAAAAATCCTGTTGCTCGGAAAGCTGAGGCACGGAGAAGTGTCACGGGGGGAAACTCAGCTTGGTTTTTCTGTGGCTGTCAACGAGTGCAGCGAGACTGGGGAATGGTGCATGTCACTGGGCTCGGTGGCAGCAAGACGCTGGGGTTTAGCAGAGGTGGAGGGGAAGAAGCACAGAAATCAGAGCTGTGCCAGAAGGCTGAGAGCAGAGCAGGAGAGCCGTGTTGCTAGAGTAGTATGGATGAGCTGGAGTCAGGAAAGAGCTGGGTGCAGAGCTCCCTCATGAGCTGAATAATACATTTAGTTCTGTTCTAACAAGTTATGTTGAAAGTGGATTTTTTCCACTGAATTAACTTAATAGCAAATGTTTGCAGTGGCTCGTTTAAACAGTATTAGTTGAGTGCATTAGCTGACCGACGTAGTTATCAAACTACAGTGGCTGAAATGTGTTAACGTTGCAGTTTGGTTCTATACCTCCAGATATACCAGCACAAGGACACCATTTATGCTGCGGCATTTTGGTTTTTAACAGCAGAATGGACAAATGCAAGCATTTGGCATATAAACAACTTTGGCATATAAATGCCTGGCACATGCACACAGAGCAAAGTCTATTGCTACAATATACCAGAAATCTGTATCTACATTTGAAGGGAAAAACGTATTCTGTGTCAATGAAACTTAAGAAATCTATTGCACATCAGCAAAAAGCACCAGCATTCAGGATGGAAGAACCAAAATACAGGAAAGTACAAGGCTGACTTGGTTATAATCTGTAAAATGTCTGTATCTCAGGTAGTAAAACCCAGAATCCATCAGAAGGTGACAGGAAGCTGAGAGGAGATAGAATATAAGAGACCAGAAGGGGTCTGTATAAGTTGTACTTATGGGCTGTAGGGTGAAACACTCTGCTGTGCCTTTCCCACAGAACCTGCAGCCACTGAAACGATGGATCAATCAATATCTAAAGGGCGGGTGTCAAGAGGATGGGGCCAGACTCTTCTCAGTGGTGCCCAGTGACAGGAGAAGGGGCAACGGGCACAAACTGGAACACAGGAGGTTCCAGATGAAGATGAGGAAAAACTTCTTTCCTGTGAGGGTGACGGAGCCCTGGGACAGGCTGCCCAGAGAGGGTGTGGAGTCTCCATCTCTGGAGAGATTCCAAACCCACCTGGATGCAGCCCTGTGCAACCTGCTGGAGATGGACCTGCTTTGGCAGGGGGGTTGGACTGGATGATCTCCAGAGGTCACTTCCAACCCCCATCATTCTGTGACTCTGTGAAAATCCTGCAATGTTCAACTCTAAACCTGTAGCCCAGCATTCTTACACCCACTAAATGTGTCAGAAGATGAGATGCCAGGTTGCTATTGCTCCTCTACCCACCTCCAGGAAGCAACCTTTTCACACAGCTGAGACCAGAGCTGTGAAGCTCTGCAGGCTTTGGGATACATCTCGAGCCCTCCCATGGGTTCACATTCAGCCAGAACTCAACACACACTGCTGTGCAGGGAGCCCTGCAAAGCCAGGCTCTGGGCATCTCCTGTCCTCCATGTTCTGCCCTATGGCTGAGCTGCAGGCAAGAGTCTTTGTTGCAGAAAGGGTAGAAATAGGCTTTAAGTCTTCAGAAAAACCTAAGAAATAATGAATTGGACACTCAGAGTTCAGGCTGCCACATTAACCCTGCAGTCTCTCTGCCTCTGCTCTATGTTCAGAATTCTTCTGCAAACCTGTAGCCTAAATTTGGCAACAGAAAGTCTGTGCGTGAAATGGCAAATGTTGTGTGGGCCAGACCTGTCCACACAGCACCGGAGAATGTGGGGAGAGGGTACAACACTTCACATGACAGGGCACCTGCGCCAGTCCCCTGCTATCTGTCCACCCACCATCACCACTTCCCTCCTCCTCCAGTCCCTCCTTCATCCACTGCCTGTCTCCTTCCACTCAGAGATTGTGGCACAGACCCAGCAGGTTTTTCTCTTGAGCTGTGCTCGCTGTCGTGGTGCTACCTGCTCCTTCCACTGTCTGCCACGCAGAGAAACAGACCCCAGAGCTCTGGAGATGGCTGTCTCAGAAGCAGCAGTGCTCCCCTCACTCCAGCAACTTGAGGATCACTCTGTGCTGAGCCAGAATCCTGAAATATTTGAAAATTTGGGAGGAGGAGGAAATAACTCTGAACATGTCCTGTCTGCCAGCAGGAAAGGGCTACTCTACAGCCAGCCCACCTCAGTGCAGTCTGAATCTCATTCCTGAGTTTTCCCACAATGTAGAGGGGTTCCACAGCAGAGAGCACAAACCAACCCGCTGCAAGGAAGCACTGCTGTTGGGACAGCAAAAACCCAGCCCAGGGCACTTCCAGACGCCTCTTGCAAGCTCAGTCTGAAACTCAATCATCGCAGCATCCCCACGCAATGGCATTTCATTCTCCTAGCAAGCACTGAAGAGCTTTCCTCCCCCAGAAATAAAGAGATATTTGTCTGTGGTATGCTAGGCGTCGGGGCACAAAGCACTCCTTCTCCCCAGAAGCATCCTTCCTCAGAAAAACCAGCTGACTTTGCAAGCCAGGCCTCTCTCTGCTCTGAACAAGACCTGCTAGAACATCACCTTATTGCCCAGGTGCTCTCTGAAAACACCTTCACAGAAACCTAAAGCACCAGCAGCTGCTGAAGCCTCTTCAGTCTCTCGAGCCACACAGAACTAACACTCACAGTTGGTTGCACAATTTAAAACATCTTTCCCCAGGGCTATTATTAGACATTTTTATTACTGCTTTATATATACCCAGTGAACAAGGCTCCAGAGTAAGGCAGCAGGCTGTACAAGCCAAGACAGAGGGGGGAAAAAAGCATTTGTGCTTAGGTTAAATAAATCACTCTTAATTCCCATGTTAACTCTCATTGCCACATCTAAGCCAGAGAAAATAGCAGAGCCTGGTTTGAGGCCAGGAGTGAATGTTAAGTGGAGAGCTTTTAACAGAAAGTTTCAACAGAAAAGGCCCTGAGCAGCTTGTGCACGAGCGAAACCCAGCAGCCAGCTCACGGGCTGATGGCAGCACAGGGAGCAGGCCCCCAGGCAGATCTCTCTCCACACATTTCAACACTTCTGTCCACATTTTGGTGAAAAAACAAATGCAGAAGAACTGTAAGAGAAACTTTCCGGCATTTTTCGTTCAATGTGTCCACTGGCTTTAGCTTTAATAAGAGTGTACCTGCATCCTCCCATACCTCTGACACAAACTGATGAAACAATACATTCAACTTGGCAGAAGTCTTCTAGAAAAAACAGTCACACACCAAAATAAGTGGAGGTTTCTTCAAAACAGGACTTCGTTCACTTCCACTCATCTCAGACAATGAACGAGGTGCTAGATAAAGCGGTGCTAGGAAGGATGCTTTAAAAAGAGGAGTCTGGAATGCATCACGGTTGTTAAATTTGGCACTGATTTGATTTCTCTTCCAACGTGAACTCTTAGGTTCTGAATAAAGCTCTCAGTTCTTGCTCAGATGTGTAAGTGGAGAAAGAACAAGTGTCCTCCACCACCATGGCCATGCTCAGGGTGCAGCACTCAGGGCTGTCCTACACTAAGGGACAGCAGCCCTGGATCACGAGGCTGGCACGGACAGTATCACCCCTTAAATCCAGACACAAGCCAAGTGGTAACCAAACACACCGTAAAGCAAAGCAAGAAGATTTGCCTGTTGAAAGCATCAAGGACATGGGGCAGAACCTCAAGCAGAGACCACCTGCATCTGCCCATCCCCAACCTGCTCTCCTTCCCCTCCTGCTTGCTCCCCACCACATCCTGGGCTCCCATTCCTCATCTGTGCTCTCAGAGGAACTCTCTCCACAAAGGTGTTTAGTGAGCTGAGCCATGAAGAGAAGTTTTCCTGGGCATAAATCACAGAATCCCAGACTGGTTTAGGTTGGGAGGGCCCTTAAAGCTCATCCAGTTCCAACCCCCCTGCCAGCAGCAGGGACACCTTCCACTAGACCAGGTTGCTCAAAGCCTCATCCAGCCTGGCCTTGAATACTTCCAGGGAGGGGGCATCCACAACTTCCTTGGGCAATCTAAATAAATGTAACTTAAACGTGGATTCATTTTCAGCCTTCAAACCTTGGCTCTCCCAGAACACCTATTATTGCCATATTTCACAAAATTTAACTCCCAGAAGGCTGTAAAAGTGAGTCTAAATGGTCTAATACTGCACAATAAGGCCCTGAAGGATTTCTGTTGCATTTAAATTGGAAATCAGAGCCACAGAAGTGAGGCATTTTGTTTTTGACATCTGGATTCATAATAAAAAAATAAAAAAACCCCCATTTATTAATGAAAAATGCTAAGAGGACAGGCCAGGGTGACTGCAGGGTGGCAGTCCCTGCTTTTGCACACCACAGACATTCATCACACTTACTCTGTAAAAGCGGGAAAGGATTTGAAATCAGGGGACTTGTGGTTTCTGCAAAAAAGACAGAGATTTAAATATTGAGCTTGGCAGAGAGCTCAGTGTACGCCACACAGCTCTGCTCACTGATCCTGATCCTTACTCCACACTTCCAGATTTAACCGTAGCAGGCTGGGGGTCTCCATTTACCCCAAATTATGACACATCCAGCTGGGAATATTCTCTCTCAGTGTCTTGCTGAGCTTCTCAGGGCCAGGAATCTGTGTCTTTCCTTCTCACTTTTACATCTCCAGAGATTTTAACATACACACCATGCTACAGTAATGGAAACAGACAAGTGGGAAGGGCCCCCACTTCTTCTGCCTTAGCAGAAGAAAAGCTAAGGGAGCAAGGAACCCTTTACAAATGCTTTTTTTAGGGGGGCCCAGATGCAAATCCCCAGATTCACCATACAGCTTCTTCAAACTGAAGCTGGGAAGGAAAAAAAAAGAGTGTTTTAGCCTCACTGGTTGGTCTGCCAAAGGAGAGAGTTCCTACACGTGACTTCAGGCAGAGAATACACGCTTTCTGTCGAGCACACCCTGCAGATCCCTGTCTTTAAGGTGTAACTGAAAGGAAAGGAAACCCTGGATGCTCAACCTTAGTCAACCAGGGGCTGTCTGCACCCACCCGCAGTGCACGGGAGCAGAAGTGATCCTCAACACCTCAAACTCTGTGCAGTTTCCTACAGTTTCCAGAAAAACCTCTGCAGAGGCAAAGAAATAGTTAATATTAAATACTCAGTCAACAATTCAGGGCATTTACAGAACAGTCCCACGTCTGAAGTTAAGAACTGATGCATCAATGAACGGGGCTCTCAGGGCTGACAGACCTGGACTGGTTTGCTTGCAAGGAAAACTGAACTCATCATTAACTGCACAGGTCAAGCAGAGCTGAGCCTTCATGCTAAATATTTCAATATAATGAGGACCTGAGCTGTTGAAGAGGGCTTCAGCTGCCAGGGCCAGCCAGGCAGGAATGAAGATGAAGGCATGGATGATGCTTGGCAAAGACATAAAGAAACAGTGCTATGGAAAGGGGATGGATGGAAGGCACCAGCTGGATACAGAACGCCGCTGATCGCTTGACACATTTCCATTACCCAAAGTTGCACTAAGAGTGATGAGGTCTGTACCTGGAGGAAGCTCTTCACTGAGACAGGTTCCTCATCTGGTCCTTCTGAGCAGCAGAACAGGGCAGGCTCCTCCAGGTACCGTTCTTTCACGATTTGTGCTCTCTGCCTCTGCTTTGGGTGTATTCAGTGAACACACGGGTGCTCACTGGACTGTCCCATGGCTTTAGACTTTAAAGGGCTCTTTCAGCACCCCAGAGGCATGTTAAGCTTTTGAGGGCCAAAACCCTTTTGACGGCCAAAACCTGACATTTTACCATCCTCCTAGAAGTCAACTTGATCTGGAAGAGGCACACAGCAGCAGCACACACCACTTATCACACCACAATGAATTCTCAATAAACTCTCTGGCTGCTTTCCAGCCAGAAGTGCTAACGTAGTCTCCTCGTTATGCTTGATGTCCTGTACACATGAAAACCATTGTCAGTCTGCAGCAGGAGTTCAGGCCACTGGCTGAACATTGCTATGACGGTATTTTAAGTAAAGGAAAGACTGTTGAGATTTTTCTGCTCTTTATATCATGGGCCATTTTCTTATCCATGCCCTGTAACGTTCCTGCCTCAGCACAGCTGGTGACACTAAAGCCAACTACTCAGAGAACAGTCACAGAAGTGTCACAGTTTGAATGATTCACGATAATTTGGCTTGCTTTAGGGATTTGCTCATCTTTCACTCCACAGATTCTCCAGGCAAAACTGAAGCAGAAATTCACCTTTTTCTGCCCATGTATCAGTCTGTCAGTGACCTTTTTGGCCATGTTTTGTCCAGCCCCAGCCCAGCCCAGTACCTGTGCTTGAAGACTGCAATCCACAGCTCCTGTCACTGGCTGTTTGTTCCCAATTCTGCTGACTGCTCACATTCTTGCCTCGCTGTCTTTCACATGCACTGTCTCAGTGTCCTTCCTGGTGTCCCAGAGCTCCTGAGCAACTGGCAGGATTTCACCCACAGAGACTTGCTGCTGAGTGGTTATTTTAACCCAGATATCTTTCCTCCCATCTACAAGTTGCCTGTTAAACACGACAAGTCTGAAACAGCTTAAATAAATGTGGCACCAGAAATAAAACAGTTCATTCTTGGAAACCTCAATTCCACACAAATGCCCAGTGGACAGAGCGAGTCACGCGACAGAACAAAGTGACACTTTATTAGCTGAAGCCTCTTCCCGTGTTACTCTTCTTCTAATGGTTAAGAACTGCACCCAGATGGCAATCCTTCTTCTGGGCACATCATTTTTAGGCTTCTTTGAAAAACACAGCTCTACACACATGCAGTTGTCTCCAGTATTACCACTGCTTTGCATAGCTAAGCTACGACAATGTGGGAACTCACATAACAACAACCTCCCCCCCTTTCTTCACTCCTCAGACTTAGTCATTAACAGGCTTGGACCTCCGAGCTCAACAGAATGGCAGCAGGAGCAGGCTTGTACCATTTGCAAACCAACCAACAGATGAGAAAGAGATTTATCACAAGATGAACCATTTGGATGAGATTTGTATTTTGTGCTTCAATCAATCCAGCTGATGGGTGCATCTCAGGAGGCAGAGGTGCAGGGGGCCGGCTGTGCTAACATCAGACAGTAATCAACAATTATTGTAACAACACAGAATCACAGGATGTTGGGGATTGGAAGGGACCTCAAAAGATCATCCAGTCCAACCCCCCTGCCAGAGCAGGAACCTCAATGAGATCACACAGGAAGGTGTCCAGGTGGGTCTTGAATGTCTCCAGAGAAGGAGACTCCACCCCCTCCCTGGGCAGCCTGTCCCAGGGCTCTGGCACCCTCACTGGAAAGAAGTTTCTTCTCAAGTTTAAGTGGAACCTCCTGTGTTCCAGCTCACACCCATTGCCCCTTGTCCTACCACTGGGCATCACTGAGAAGAGCCTGGCTCCATCCTCCTGACATTCGCCCTTTACATATTTATAAACATTAATGAGGTCACCCCTCAGTCTCCTCTTCTTCAAGCTAAAGAGCCCCAGCTCCCTCAGCCTTTCCTCAGCAGGGAGATGCTCCACTCCCTTCATCATCTTGGTGGCTCTGTGCTGGACTCTCTCCAGCAGTTCCCTGTCCTTCCTGAACTGTGGGGCCCAGAACTGGACATAATACTCCAGATGTGGCCTCACCAGGGCAGAGTAGAGGGGGAGGAGAACCTCTCTTGACCTACTCACCAACAATTACTATGCCCCAAGTGTTAAAGCTGTATTCACTCACCAGAAATCCTAGCCTAAGTCATGGCTTCCCAGAAGAAATCCAACCAGATTTGGA
>NW_010325536.1:14489-17479 GCF_000700745.2 Antrostomus carolinensis | reverse complement strand
AAGAGGATATATGGCCAACAGCAGAGAAGGAGGAAGATCCCAGTGTTTGTAACACACCTCGCTGACTCCTCCTGTACACACACCACGACCACCTGCACTTCCAGCTTTTTTAGACCAGTTGGCAGTTTGAGGACCTGAACATCACCCTGTAAGAAGATCATCCACCCACCCAAGACTCATGAACACACAGTAATGCTGCCAACAGCCTCAACATTTGCTTCATCCCAGAAATCTGGCAGCAGCCACTGCTGGGTGCCTCAGGTTGGGCTTCCAGGTGGGTGCACTATGGGACCTGGCACCGTAAGGGCAAGAGCAGGAACTGAACCCCTGTTACTGCAACAGAAGTTGCACGGGGGACTCAAGCACACGTCACATCTGCTCCCATCACCACTGAGCAAAGCTTCAGAAGAGATTATTATCACGAGTTTAACGCTGATTTGCACTCTGCCTTTCTGATGCTTTCCATTAATACTAAACTTTCCATAAACCATTCAACTAAACTGCCCAGCTTTCAAGCAAGAAACATATATTACCTATTTCTGTTTGAGACTACTCTGTTGAACACACAGTTAAAAATACTGTTTTCACGTGGAAATGGTAAATTAGACATTTCTAATCATCCTTCTACTAGAAATAGTTCCATGTTACAAGTGGATGGGAACTAGGATCCATAATATATCGTAGGATGCTGCCTGTGTACATTTTCACTAGGTAAAAATACAACTATTGTAAGTGTGCTGCATACATAGAAAAATAAAGTGCACTACTGAGAAATGGTTTGCACCGAGAACAGATCCACTAAAAATACAGCATCTAAGATCAGGAAATGACAAACAAGTCTGTCATTTCTGAAAATCCCACCACGTGTGTGTTTAAAATCTGGTCGTGTGTCCTTTACATCTTGAGAACTGGCACTTCTCAGCCTTTTCCAAAAATTTTTACTTCTAAATTGAAAGGAGGAAATTAACTTTTTTTTTTTTTTGTTTCAATCTCACCTCAGCTTGGCACGAACTGATTCAAAAAAGAAGTTATTTCCTTTGCCCCTCTACCCAGTCTGAAATAAACGCTGCTGGCAAGAAAAGCTTCCCTGTGTAAATATGAATGAAAAGCACTGACATTTTAAAAACTGTAAATGCTGAAATTTGTTCCACTGGAACTTATAACAGTAATAGGTGCCTAATACAGCAGATGAAACTGAGACATATTTATACAGCTTAAACCAACCTTGAAAGTTAAAAATATTTCCCAATTCCCTACATAATTTTCAACGTCGTGTCTTTCACATTCATAACTTCTACCAAATTTAGACATCAATAAATACTGTCATTTAATTTTTTTTTTCTTTTGATGGCTGTATTTAAAGATATTCAACTAAAGAACATTTTTTCCCTTTGCCTTTTTTTTTCCTTCTTAAAGACTCAAAATTTTCTTCATCCCTCTTGGCCTACAGATGGTGTAACTGCAAACTCTTCATTTTACTAAGGAGTCATCCACAGCATCCAAAACAACAGACCAAGGCTGGATTATGCCATAAACACTAAATTAGAGATGGTCGTTGCCCTTGAAGCTTTCCAAAGTCCGACAAAGTGAGACAATGGAGAGATCCAAAAAACTTGGGGAGTAACACATCCATGGTGACACATCACACCACTGCAGGGCCAAGTCTGCAGAGTCCCCGTCAAGCGCTGCTCTGCCCGCTCCAGCTGCACGTGGTGGGAGAGGAAGGCAGCAAACATCCACTACTGAAGATAACACACGTGTCTGCCCCTTCCTGCAGCTTCTTCCTTCCCATCCTCAGGGTGATAATCACTGGCTTTTGCAAGAAGAGGATTTCACAAGCTGGCCTTCAAATATATATATATATATTAATTTAGTACAGAAAAACTCAGCACATGTCAAATGACCACCACCAAGGAGTGGTTCTTGAAAGCAGCTTTACAACATCTTAGATGATTAACAGCTTTGGCAACAAGCCAATTCCATCTTTTGGGATCAGGTCATGCTATTGTTTTCTGGACCTTGCTTAGTTCAGCAGTAAATAATCACAAGCTTGGTGAGATGTGGCTGCCTGTGCTCCAGAAGCAGCACAAGGAAGCAATCAAAACAATTCTATGAATCTGCACATTTTAGTGGATACTATTTTTAAAGCACTGTGAAACTTCCAGGGCTCACCAAAAAGGAAGTTTAAGGGGCTGTGGAGCCTCTTTTCTCATTAATAAAACTGGCACACGCTCAGTCATGGGGCAGCTGAACAGCCCTTCTCCATTCACTGTGGCTCAACCATGCTCTGCTGGGAAAAGGACTTTCTGCTGATAGATGGACTCAAACGCAGCCACCAGAACAGGAACTGTTGTTCTTCTATGGGCAGTAAGATGCCAGGTGACTCTGATAAAGGTACCAGGTACCTGCACTCACTGTGACGAGGACTGGGGCTGTGCATAGGGAAGAGAATCATAGAATCCCAGACTGGTTTGGGTTGGAAGGGACCTTAAAGCTCATCCAGTCCCAACCCCCCTGCCAGCAGCAGGGACACCTTCCACTAGACCAGGTTGCTCAAAGCCTCATCCAGCCTGGCCGAGAACACTTCCAGGGAGGAGCAGCCACAGCTTCTCTGGCCAACCTGGGACACTGTCTTGACCATCCTCACAGTGAAGAACTTCTTCCTAATATCTCATCTAAACCTCCCCTCTTTCAGCTTAAACCCATTTCCCCTTGTTTTGTCATTAACTGCCCTTATGAAAAGTCCTTCCCCAGCTTTCTTGTAGCCCCTTCAGGTACTGGGAAGCCACTATAAGATCTCCCCAGAGCCTTCTCTTCTCCAGGCTGAACAGCCCCAACTCTATGAAATCAAATATTTTCCCTTCTAGTAGTCTCAGACTCCCCGTACAACATTGCATCCAAGTCTATTTGAGGTGGTTTTGCTTCCTGCTCTGCTTGTCCTCCCCCTCACTCCAGCCATGAAGCAGTTTGTGGCACTGCAAGTCGGGATG
>NW_010325536.1:11385-14455 GCF_000700745.2 Antrostomus carolinensis | reverse complement strand
AGCATAATGTACCCGGCTGGTACCCTAATAAAATCCTGCTGCTCTGTTTGATATCACTGTAACTGAGCCTGTGACACAAAACTCACACCCACAAAGAGCAAGTGGTACAGGGAACCAAGCATTGAACAAGGCCAAGTCACACAGCTCTTGGGCTGCTCAACTGGGACCTACATTTACCTCCCAAACCTGGGGACTATTCTTTACAGCAGCAGGAGCCTGGTGATAAGCAGCAGATGGGAATGGTGAGGACAGAAGTGCCCATCCTTCTGTCATTCTCATCCACATTATCACCAGCTGCTTCCCTGCCTGTGTGAAATCTGCTGGCTGGAGCACAAGAGAGGACAAGCCAACAATGCCAGAATTACTCCCAAGAGTTCACATCACACATGGAAACACTGAGCCACACAGTTTGTCCCACCTACTGAAACACAGCCGTGGAAAGAAGGAAAATGGGGAGGTAAGGACATGTCAGCTCTTCAAAAAGGAAGCTACTGAGAGCTCTGCTTGGACACTCAAGCATGCAGATGCCTGCAGAGCTTTCCATGGTCTCTCTCATCACCAGTGCCATCCATAGTGTGACACGGTGATGATCAGTCAGGCTGTTATCAATGAGAACACTTAGACTGACTCCTGAGAACAAGAAGAAATCAAAGAGCAGAAATGGCTTGGTGCTAGAGCTGGGAAAGGGCACTGAATGGGACACACAGGAAGCAGCACAAAGATGGAGTCAAGGGGGAAAAGCAGGTTGAGGAAGAAAAGAGGATGCAGGATAGATAAGGGAAGGGGGAAAAGGGAAGGAGTTTATACATCTCCATGCACCAGTCTGGCTTTGATTTCAGCTGCCTAATGCAGAAAAGATCTGCTTCCAACCAGAGCCCAACTCCCCACAAACCACTCCTGAGCAGATCACTCAAGTTCCTCAGGCTTCCTGGCTCAAACAAAAGTTTAGGTAAGCACCTTGCAACTTCCCTGCAGCCTGCTAGGCCCTAGACTAAGACACTAAAACAAACTGATCATACATGTGGTGCAGACAGAAACAATTCTTACAATAAAGTAAGATGAGCAAATCATATGAAAGTCACTACTCAATTTCTAAGAATTTCTGGCTTTGTTTTGATTTTTACTGTGAGCTTTTACTCATGTGCTGTAAATGTTGCAGTTCAGATAAAACAGATTCAGAAGGATGAGTGTGATGTGAGCTGGTACAAGGAGATGGTGGGGAGAATCTGATGAGACCCATCACAGCAACAATGGGTCAGGATTTAATAGCAGTTCAGACAGAACTAAAGTCTTGGACTATTCAATAGTCACTCTTTTTTTTGTGTGTGCTTCTTGCCAGTGGTTCCTGGACCCCTCCCATGCTAGAGGTTCATTTCCCCTCCTGCAGCTTTCTTGGCTTTACAGACAAGCTGTCTGATATGCAGGAAGATGATTCTGTCATTCCTCTGTAGGCTATACAGGGCTTGACAGGAATAAAAAAGGAACAATCTAAGGCTGCTGCTTTCAAAGGGCCCCAGAGGAGTCAGGAACCCAAATGGTATATTGGCATTTAACGACATACACTTCAAGGCTTTGAAACCTTTCAGACAAACCACTCAGAGTACCCAGAGAAGATAAGACATGAGGAGCAGACCTGCTGAGAGCCAAGTGGCCACTTTCAGAGCAGCAAGCCAGGCTAGTAAATCTTGGTAGTCAGTGAACTACACTGTTTTGTGTCATGTCTGGTTGGGCTGACTGAAGACAAGCTTGGCCAGCCCCTAAGGACTCCTGACTGCTGCCACCCAAGTGGAACAGAACTAAAGAGTACAAGGGCCTGAAACACAGAGACAAGCTCACCTGATGGGTTCTGCTTACACCTCTTTTCTTTAGGTTTTTCTGTCCCCGAATGAACAGCTGTAATTGTGGTGAATGCTTGGATTAGTACAAGATTGTTCCCCGAAACATAACACGCAGTATCTTAGTAACAAACAACTTTTTTTTTTCCCATTCACTATCACCCACTCTGCTACTGCACCTGAGTTTTCCAACACCACTTCATGCCTTTTCAACGTGGTTCCAGAAAGCCCCTTATTTGCTTCAGAGGGAGACATAAATCCCCACAACAAACACTGTGTAACCTGCTCCAGGGAGAAACCCCTTCCCTTACCTGTCCATTCCAGCTAGCAGCGTTGTGAACAGCACATGTTTTGGTATTCTCGACTGAGGAATGGAGGGAGGCCAGTCTTTTCTGCTGGCATATTATTTATCTCTGCATCAAGATACTGAAATTATATTTCATTTGGTCTGTCCCTTATGCTCTGATTAGGGAGCGTAAGAGAATGGCAGTGTCCCACTTGAAGGCAGAGGGGATACATTGGCAGGATAAAAATCCTGTGAAGACAACTCTATAAATGCCATATCTAAACAAAATTGTCTAGGCCAGTGGTTAAGTTTACTTACTACCACTTGGACACAAAGGAAACTCCAGAAATGGAGTAAATTTTAATTCTAGCACATGTATTTTGGTCCCACATCTACTTATCTGGTATGCTGTGACCTCCACGCAATCACAAACTCACAAACAGCCGGACTCTGCTCACAGTGAGGTGTAAATCAACTGCCACACTGAGAACCACTGTAACGTGCAAACTGCTGTTCTACTCATAGTCCTCAAACTTCTCCTGCTTGTTGCAAATGGTTCTGCTTCACGAGGACTTCACTGATGCACAGACCAAGAACAAGTTCTGCTTTATCTCCATCCATATGCCCCTTTCTCTCCATCTTTGCTCCCCACTGAAAAATCTATGCTAAAGTACCCGGCCCTTGGAGCAGGATCCCCATGTCACTGTTTTTACAGGCTTGGAGCACCAGAAACCTGGGGAGGAGTGAGAAGAGGGCACTACCCCAGGAAGGCTAGCTGCCCACCAGCTCAAAGAAGGTACCTCAAAATATATAAACAATCACCAATCACAGCTGAATCCTGCTCTGGAGAGGGACGTGGGAAGCAAGAGCAGGAGGGAGCGAACACACTTACCGCTGGAGTTCTGGGAATTGCTGTTTGTGTCTTCAAAGTTGTTCTGTGCTTTGCCTT
>NW_010325536.1:7412-11360 GCF_000700745.2 Antrostomus carolinensis | reverse complement strand
AAAGCACTTTCTGCTGGGTGGAGAACAAAGCAGGGACGGTGACTGGTCAATACTGGACACAGAATCATACAGACAGGAGGCAAGACAATATGCTCCTGTGCCACATAACCGCATACCCTGAATACAGCAGAAAGGTCAAATACCTCGTTTTGGAGGCAAATGGGCCAGATTCATTGAAGGGGTAACAGGTAGGTATTTTTCCTGAATGCTTTCTGGCTGAGGTGGCCTGGATTGGCTCTTAGGGAGCCCATGAACACCAGTCCTGACTGAACCAGAAGGGTCATGGCTTCCTCCCCTGCAAAAAAACCCAACCCTTATCTTACTCTTCCTTAAAGCAATAAGCTGCCTTTAAAGCCTCTGGCACAGGTGAACAAGACTGGAGATTGAACTTGGGTCCTCATCACAACATGTAGAGTGTCACCTACAGAAGCCCTAGGTCAGCTCTCCCTCTGCTTCCCAGTGATCTGCATTTCCTTCCTCAACACCCTCCCTGAAACATTCAAGTGGAGGACTGAAGGGCTGTCTCAGAGCCTGTCCATAAAGTCTGGAAAAGCTACAGTAGATCTTCTGGCCCTCTGAGCATTCCAACAGCGACCTCGCTACCACAGCCCTCCCCAAGGCCAAGCATTTATCAGTAACCATAGTGGGAGGACTCCTTCAGTGTGCAGAGGTGGTTCCTGACCCTGGCCATAGCTGCAGTGCCCTGAAACATCAGTGTACAGCACAGCTGAGGTGCCTCCTATCCTTCTCAAGCTGGTGTCCTTTACCACAAGTTCAACAGTACAAACAGTGCGAGGTCTTGGCTCAGTGCAGCCAGGTTTGCAATGTCTGGGCAAATGTATTTACTGTAGTGACTCAAAGGATAAACCAGAAAGAAATAAAATGCAAAGATGAACTGGTCAAACTAATGTGTATGGTCTACGCTGTATAAACTCTTCCCATATGTGGACTCATTCATGGAGCCAATGGGTTCATCTGAACTCTGTTTAGCGAGGTTCTTCTGGGCTCAGCACCACCAAATTATATAGGGAGGGAGCTGAGGGACAGGAGTCTTTCATTCAGGAATGACAGGGACTGTTGAAAACGGGTGTCAGATCATTATTTCTGCAGTATTTCATCATTATGTATTTCTGCAGACCACTGGAGTGGTGAGAACTGCTGTCATGACCTTCACAGAGGCCCCAGCTCCCTGCAGCCTCGCAGCCTCCTGTGCTGAAGCTTGGCTCAGGCACATGGGCTCTGGGTCTGGTGTGGCTAAAAAAGACCTGAACTGCATGAAGGTCCCAGCTCGTGAATTTCCATCCAGACAATCCTTAGTGGACCCTTCTAAATCCTGTGAAGGTTCCTCAGTTTCTCAATCTACTACATCCCTGACTCTTTCTAAAATGCAGGAGAATGGGAAAACTTGGTAATCAAATCTGTTAAACCAGAATCACATAAACCAGGGCTGAAAAGGAACTGGAGACATTATCGAGTCCACCCCCCTTGACAGATAAACAATCAGAATGAGAGGCCTTAAGTAACTAGAAAATCAGATGGCACAGTGGGAAAAAGAAACCACCCCAAAATGGCCTGGCTACCCCTGCAAGAGACTCATGTTCAGATCCTGGCTTATGTCACAAGTGGAAGTGAGTTGGAGGTCTCCAAAAATATTTGGAAAAAAAAATTGCATGGTAGTTTGTTTTTTTTCCTCATCCCCTATCCTTTTTTTAAAAAAAAATTATTTTTTTATTTTTATTTGCCAAGTCAATAAGAAAAGAAATGGTTGTTCTTACTGTGTCCTTCCCACACAGGAGAGAGCAGCTGACACAAGTGTTCTCTCTCTTTCTCCTCATACCTGAACCTTTTGCATGCAAAGTGAAATTATCTGTATAGTGAAAGTGCCACTCTATGAAGCATCTGTGCAAACACTGTCAGTGGAGTGGTACTGCACTGTCTCTGGTATTATCCAGGCCCACGTGGAACATCTCTAAGGGCAGCACTCAGAAGGCATCCCTTCTGGAGACTGTCTTCCTAAGAGGTGTTATGGTCAATGCATTTGTACCAGAAATTCAACAAGCTGCTCAGATTGCATTTGTACAAGACACTGACTTGAAAGACACCATGGAAATGACTCCACCAGATAAATAAGGTAGGACCCCCAGACTAATATGAGCTTCTTGAAGATCAATCCACAAGACTCAAGCATCATGCAATTCCCTCCTCAATACAGGAAGAGAACAGCTCAAAGTTTTTACCCAATGTACTGACAAACTTTTTGATTAGGGAAGTGGGGGGAAAAAAAGTGGCTTTACAAAAAAAACATCCCCCAGTTACTGCTCAGGTGAATCTGGTATCTGATCCAGGAAGGCTCCCAGTTTTTTTTTGTGAGAGACATGAAACTGGAAGAAGTTGTTGCAAGTTTAAGTAAATAATAAAAAGGGTTTTGCAGCTTTAACTTCTAACTTGAATTTTATTACTAATTTGAGGTCCATCCAGTTCTAACTTGGTTGAACTGGATGGACCTCAAATTAGTAATAAAATAATCTAAACGTTTAACAGGTACAATAACAACCTGGAATCTCAGGACTCACACGCTGTAAGACAGGCCACTCGCTGCAACATCTGGTAGCTGTGGATGTGTGTGTTATTTAACAAAAAGCATCTCTGTTCAGCATCCTGTGGCCTCTCCCTACCACAGCCACCTCTGCTACTCTGCATCTGTCCATGTCAGACACTTCAGGGGCGTTTAAACACCAGCTGATTAACCAGCTCTTCTGCTGTGCTGAGGTGGAACATGTGTCTATCCATCCCACAGATTTCAGAGAGTGCATCCCTGCAGCCTGGACATGTGAACACCATGTCTCATATCCTGTTTATTAATAGTTATTTTCAGTGCTCTTTGCTTTCTTTTTTTTTAATTCTTTTTTTCTTTTAAGGTTTGATGTAGTTTGGAAGGAGGAAATGGGAACTATGGGAGGATCAACCTTAACGTGAGCCTTCTAATACCTCTGTAATGGTTCTGTACCATTAATTTTAGAGGTTGCTGTGGGGAGTTGGAGCACTGTGAAAACACTTGCACTTAATTTCACTTCCTCAGGCACAGGCTTAGCCCTGAGGATAGTGCCTTGAGGGAAACAAACACTAAATGCCAAACAAAAGCTGAAAACAAACAAACAAAAATCCCCATACCTGACAAGCCACTATGACAATCCTTGTCAGGAAGGTCTTCTTAGTTTGTGACACCAGGATTTGAAACAGGGTCTTTTGTACCCCATGGTTAGCATGACACTTAAAAAAACCCCAACTTGACACTGGGAAGAAGCTATAAAGACACCTACTGCTGATCTAAAATTGTACTCATAACATGCCAAAGGATCTAATTCCCTCTACTGCTTCTGGGAGTAGCTTTTCTGGGACAGCCATGGCTGGAACAGACTGAGTCCAGCAAGGGTCAAGCCAACCCAGGGCAGGATTGGACACTAAGCTGTTAAGAAAATTGATGGTAGAAAGGTAATTGGTACCTGTGATGGCCTTGCTTCCTGGGGATCCGGAATTTGGAGCGCGGAACATCTGGGACTGGGACGCGGGTGGGACGCCGGAGGGGGAGCGGTGCAGGAGGGTAGAACATCGGTTTATCGAAGCCGGTGTTTTTTTGCTGGATTGGCTCGTCTGCGTCTTCACTGCCACGAAGAGTGGAGATCGAGAGAACTCTGGATATGAACACTCAGAACTAGTGCCTGGATAGTCAGTCAGCTCCCAGATCGTGTGCCTTCTGGGAGGGTGTTGCTTTCTAACACGCTCACGAATCCCTTGCACGGGGACCTGCAGCAGCTGTGGATCCACTGATCCCATGTAACAAAACTGTTTTCCCCACTCACCCGAGGGGACAGATTCTTGAAGCTTGTTAGTTCCCTTCCACACCTTTAATTAACTGCCACGTGACCAACCCATTCCTCCTCCAGCAGG
>NW_010325536.1:0-7393 GCF_000700745.2 Antrostomus carolinensis | reverse complement strand
CACTGTTTGATTGCCACGGCCTGGCTGGGTGTACCTGCACCTCTGTCCTCCACTTCTATGTATGGAAGAGTTTAAATTTTGAGAGCAAGTTCCTAATGTGATATTTGGAGCTCTGAACAGGGAGAAGTTTACATCTTTGTTACCTGAGCCTTGCATAAAACCTTGAGATCTCCAGCTACACTCCTTGTCTTGTAAACCAAATACAAAGGAAAGGGGGGCGTTGGGAATGGAAGGGAACTAGGAGGCAGAGTTCTCAACCTGCGAGTCAGGAAAGGCCTTTTGGACCCCATCTCCAGACAAGTACTGGTGACGTGGAGAAATTCTGAGTATTACTGGGATATACTCTTTGACTGTATCTACATTTTGGTCTCTGCAATGGACAGTGAGGATCACCAGGAATTTTCAATGCCAAAAGTCATATAAATAAGCTTTGGGAAGAGAGCCCTTTGTCTAGGCCACATGGATTTAAAAAAAACAGTTATAAAAATGGAGAACCAACCTAACAACCTCTTTCATTCCTCAGTGGCTTCTTCCATGGAAATCTGGACACGGCTCCTGAAGCCCAAGTCTCACTCCAACCATCTGCCATGAGGTATTGCTAAGAAACAAGGTTCACATAACCCACAGTTCACGCTCCCTACCAGTGATTTCTATAGAGTGATATTTTAGGATGCCTAAAAGTTGGATGGACAACACCAGCACCTCTTCATTCTATACAGTATAATTCAGAAATAGTTATCCACACTGAGCAGTTCTCCATCACGGACTGCCATGACAGCCCAACAACCTGTCTCTGAAACAGGTGAGAAGAAAAGTCACCCAGACTGGGACTGGATGCTCATTTCCAAAATTCCATGAGGCATTACAGAACTTGAATGTGAACTGTTCTCACCTCCCTTGTCAGTAGCACTGGACAGTGAGGATGTGTACGTTCAAAGCAGCTTGCAAAAAGAGACTCAAAGGAAACAGGTTTTGGTGTCACTTGACCTGATACGCAGATCCAAGGTGACATCTCTTGTAAATGTCAGTGGACATCCGCAGGAGATTCTGCACTGGATTTTCTCATAGTTTAGGCAGAGATGCTTCTCCTCTGCCTGGTCTCTGGCCAGCTGAATAAGCAGGAGGTTTGCTTTTGCTTCCTAGGCTTCCTTTCAATCTCCATGGATAATCCTCCTCCAGTTGCTGCCAAACTGCCAGCACAAATGCAGTCAGATGTAACAATTCCCTGCTTATGTCTCATCTAGTTTCCCATGAGGCCCATTTCCACCAACTGCTGCTTTATTTCCCATCCATACCAAGAGAAGGAGCAATGAGCCAACTATTCAGTGTCAGAAACAAAGAGCATCACTGCGAATCCTCCGCAGTCCAGATATTGCTCTCTGAGATCTGAAAAAAAAAAAAGTCTCAATGCTATGAAGACCTCCAAAATTACTTCTTTTTCCTCCCAACTTAAACAGTATGTCTTCAAATTCAGAACCCCAGAGAGAAGGCTGCTCCACCTGACACGAGGCAGAGACAGTTTGAGCCAGGAAGGCAAGACAGACAAAAGAATATTAGTTCTAGCAGTCTGGAGGATGCTGATAATTCACTGAATAAAAGGTTTTACTCTTTAGTCCATCAGATGACAAACTCCTTCTGAAGACTAAGCAACACAGGTAGAAACGATCATGTAGCTCCTCTGTTCTGCTCTTGCAAAGTCATCTTCACTGTGGAACTCTGCCTCAGCCTGATGAAAAGGCCAAGTTCAAAATGTTTCCAAAAATTAAATTACTGAGTTGCTGAATGGTTAAAAAAACCCTCCTGCCTCAAAATCTGCAGCATTGTGGACAGATTATCCCATAACTGCTGCTCTGAAGTTTTTTAAACCTTCCCAGAAAGCATCTGAGATTTGCCCCAGTTGAGGCTGACATACTGGAGAAGGGAAGGCAGGAGAGGAGTAAAGTAGAGGGTAAGCGTGACTGAATGATCTCCAATCACTTGGTAAATTGAGTGCGCTGTGCTACAGCCACACAGAACAGCACGTGGTGTGCTAAAGAATAGAGATGACACAGGTGATACTTAAAAGATGGGGGACTCCACCTTGGCAGCAGGAAAAAAGAGCTTGTTCACTGTCATGCTTGGTCATGATGGCTATAGGGGAGCTCCCAGGGCAATGATGGAGCTAAAAAGACTTGAGGTACTCCGGGTAGGCAATCAGGACACTTTCAAAGGGGATTGGGAAGACAATGTTAGCTCTAAATTCCTTCACTAGACTCAGTGCTGGTGCACATCCTTCGTGAAGGTGGTTAGAAGACTTGAGGATATTCATGAAGGACAAGCACAGTGAAGAACACACCTCACAACATCAAGTCACTCCTTTGGGAGGTTAGTCACTAGAAGGCTACACCACGGTCTAGTGAGGACAGAAATTTGGTAACTTAGTCCTCCCTTCACCTTCACATTTAGTCATGTCAGTAAAACAAACACCAGCCAGTGAAAGCTGATGTTTGAGAAAACCTTGCTCTCCCTGGCAACAGAAATCTTGAAGCATAGGAAAAATAAAACCCCAAAAAAGAAAGAGAGAGGGAGATGTGCCCAAGTGCAATTCACCAGTTCCAATGTAGAAATTCTCAGCAGTATTTTCACTAATTTCTCATTTAAGTGGGATACTTTAACAGAAGCCATTTAAAGCCATTTGCCATAACTGTATATTAAACTGTTAATATACAGTTATGGTAAATCTGTTCAACTTACTAACCTAGGTGAAAATTTAAGAAACAAAAAGGCAAAAATAAATGAGTGTCTTAAAAAAAAGTACAGATATTTACACACTGTGTTTCCTAAAACCTCACAGGTATCTGCAGTAGCTGCATGCTGTGCACATGTCTATAAGGGTGTTATAACAGTTATAAATAGGATCCAGTGTCTGAAAGCTATAGCTGGATATTTTTAGTCTTAATTTAGTGAGGGTAATAACTCATTCAAATAATTACCTTCAGAGGTTGTATTTTCTGTCACTCTTAACAGCAAGATTAGATGTCTCTCTAAAACATGTATGTGAGGAATTAAATCAAGGTAATCCTATAGCATGTGTTACTCCAGTCAGTCCAGAGTGGTCCCTCCTGGCTCTCCTGTCTTTGATAAGACCTTTGAGCTCTGTGAATGGCAAACTGCAACAGTGAAACAGAAAATCTGATAGACATTTCAACATGTCTCCTCGAAAGCTACATAAATCTACCACGATGCACCACCCCAACAGAAGAGAGATCAGATTATCTCAGTAACTTTGCTTTTTCCAGATAAAAATGCTGGCTAATAATTTGTGTATGGCATTTTTTCAGAAAGATCTTGTGAGGATGGGTAAGGAACCATTTGGATGGTTCAGATGAAATTACAACATCACCTCTGAAGAAAAATCTATCTTTAATGAAATGATGGGAAGTGAGTCCCTAACAATGGCCTGAAATTCAATATGCTGAGTGGAAACCTCTGCTATTGGAAACAGGTCTTTCCACAGGAAAAACCCGGTGCTCAAACCCATCAAATTCTTCATGTGCTCCAAACAAATATTGCCAGTGGAGTCTGTTGCTAAGGCGCTGTGGGATCAGAGTGGGAAAAACATCTGAACTCACAGATTTCACTCACTGGGATGGAGGAAGCAAAGACACGCCGTCCAACTGGAATCTGCATCTGTTTTTTTCTTGGTTAGGCAGGATCTGTGTTCAAACTAGATGTGCTACCAAAAAGGATCTACGTGTTTCCCTACGAGAGAACAAGCCATGATGGCAGCTGCCTTTAAGAAACACCACATTTAAGCATTTTGGATGAACAAATTGTATCCAATGTCCTTCATAATAAGGAAAGTAACTGAGCAGAGAGGCTTGACGAACTTTTTTGAGCATCTCAGGTGTCCAGGTGGATGTAGGTCTGCCTGCCTCCCATGGAGCCAAGGATGGTCATGGGGCTGGCAGGGCAGGGTCTTCAACAGCTGGAGACCATCCCACAGGCCCTGAGAGAGGTGAGCAAGGCAGGATCAGAGATGACAGCCAAGTTCTCCAGATCATCAGGAAGTTCATGGCAATGAGACAGGTCCGTCAGTCAAGCTGGGAAGTCAAACCACAGGTCAGCAGCAGGATCAGCTCTGGTGAGGATAACCAAGGCCAGACACATACCAGTGATCCTCAGGGAGGTCCAGAGTGTTGAGACAGGGTTGACATCAAGCTGGGAAGTGAGACTGTGGGTTGGGGCACAGACCAATGGGATCCATGGCCAGGCATGGGCATGTCCACAACTGAGCTGGAGACCAACATCCTACAGAGTAGCTCAGGCAGGGACTGATGGTCCAGAGCTGAGTTGAAAGAGGGGGTCTGAATGTGGGCAGAGTGCACTCAGGGTCCTGACATCACTTTAGATTTTTACCCTGGAAGCAACAAACATGGATAGCTGAGCAGATTTGAGTGCTCACCACATACCTCCATGACCAGGGAGTCTGTTGCCTTATCTGCAGTTACCAGAAGAAGATGTGGTGAGTGCACACTCCTGAGCTTGGACTTACCAAGCTAAAACTCACTCTCAGTGGCATTTCTATGCAGTCCGCATCCCAAACACAAGGTTTACTCTGCACTGCAAACACCATCTAAGAGTATCTAACAGCCCAGCCACTTGTAAATTTGGTTAAATCAGTTCCACCCTACAGAGGAGACCGAGCCTGGAGGAGGAGAGAAAGAAATCTCTGAACCCTCCCTGTGCACCTCCATTTAGAGACATTTCTAAAACTGGGACAATGAATGTGCCTACAATCCACTTCTTTTGGAAACAGCTTCTGACACCTTTCTTTGAAAGAGTGAATAGGCTGAAACAGCATAAGAATATGTGTTTTAAAAGAGTAATTGCCCAGTTCTAAGCATATGAAAAAGCCCTTCCTCCTCACTAACAAAAGGGAACTTTTGAAGGAGACATTTGGCATTAAAAATTCCAGGGAACCCCACAGCAGAGCTCTTTCCAGACAGCAGGTAACCAGCAGCACTGACCAAAAATTATCCTGCAATGTCCTATTGACCCTGCAGGATGTGAGTCCTTGTTTTAGCCCATTTGCAATAATTTTTTTATCCATTATCACAGAAAACTAGAAAGACAGGCTCCGGAAGGGACGCTTGCACTCAAGCAGAGAGACCCAGAAAGCTGAACTGGTAATGCTGAAGTGTTTTCCTTACCTGCTCCCACTATGGCTAATTTTTCAGCATTTGCCTTATAACCACAAGAACAAAACCAGGGTAAAGACAGAATCTCAGCTTTACCTGACTGCTAGAGCATGAGAAAAGCCAGTTGTGCTTTTCAAAAGTCATGTGTTCACACACAACCTGGGTTTATAGGAAGAGCAGAGTCTGAGCAGTAGAAAGGTGGGAGGATCTACTGGCCAGCCTGCCCTGGGAGCTAATCATGCCCACTCCTGTATGCTCGTCAGGGTTAGTGGTTTGTCACTGTAAATCATAAATCTTACTGGTCATGGGAACTAGAAGAGGAAAAAAAAAGGTTAAAAAAAAAAAAAGGAAAAAGAAACATTTATAGGGAGGGAGTTAAACCTTATGAAAATATTATCTTGATCTGATCTTAAGTGTCCTCACAGTTAAAGATATTTGCTGAAAGGACTGGAAACCCATCTGCACATCTCAGTGCCTGCTGGCCTCGTCTGCAGCAGGGGCAGCTTCTTTGGTTTCACAAAGGTGACTGCAGAAACCACGGTGCAAGAGTGGCTTCAACCCCAGTACTCAAAAGAATGTGCCTTCTGCTCCAAAACTGGCTTCCAGTAGTCAAAAAGTGGGCAGCAGAACCCTGCAGCTGCACCCTGCACAGGGAGAAGGGCAGGATCTGTGTGCACCGTTCGGATCTGCAGTCAGACCTGCAGGACCCACTTCAGGCAAATACCCCTCAGAGAAGACCAGTTGTGTTGTTATTTTTATGCTGGATAGCCTGGACTGGAACCAGTAGCTGCAGCCTGCTGCTACAGATGGTTGGGAGGGTGGAGAGATATCCATAGCAAGAAATCTCCTTGAAATGGGAAGTACTGGGAAGCTCAGAATCTGCTATTGCTGAGCAGAGATTAAACACACAGTCCTTACAGGACACTGCTCCTCAGCCATCCTCACAGGGGGGGACTAGAGACACCAAAATCTTGTGTCTGAGGGCCCATTTAGATTTGGAGATTTACCTACTGCTGACCACCACCAATAGCTTTTCTGAGGACCTGAAAACACCTGAATTAAGAGGTCGAGTTTAAGGGTGTAAGCATGTTTAGGAATAACTGTTATGTGTCCAATCATAAGCACTGGGTGAGCTGCCTTGGGCAGGTGGGAGATAAGAAGATTCACTTTGTGATGACAGCAGGAGAGGTATTTTATTTCTTACACCTTCTACCATGATCTTGGTCCATCTCCTTGCTCCAGAGAACCTGCAGGGGGACTGTCAAGAGCCATCAAGTCTTGACCTACCTTAAAAGTGATAGTCTGGTGGATTATGTTCCCAATTTATTCCTATAGATGTCTAAAACTAAAGCTGCCTTATTATAATAACAGGAAACCCTAACTGAAGGTGAATTTGGTGAGGAAGGAGTGTGCACTCCCTCTGCTGGCAGCAGACAAGCAGCTGAAGAAACCCACTAAGCTAATGAGCTCAGCTCATCCATCCTCATCATCACCTCTTGGTGATGGCAGCTGGACAGACATGGGCAAAGAGCAACCACGCTGGCTCCCAGCATTAAAATCGCAGTAAAAAACAGGGCAATGCTATGAAAGATGCATGAAGTTCAGGGGTAAAGAACTTTCCTGCATGTTTTTAAAGCATCCAAAACCAGCATGTAGCAAGAACTTATCTCTCAACTGTTCTACTAAAAAAGTTTGCACTGCATTACACTTAATTGCTCATTAAAACCTCCCCTTTGTCTGGGGAGTGCAGATCGTAGTGTCCCTCAGAGTGCAGATCGGAGTGTCGTGCAGTATGCTGAGAACTGCCTTTTCCCGAGCTCCCTGAAATAAACATTTTATTGCCTGTGATTTAGTAGGAAGCTGCCAAGGTAATTTACATGATTCTGAAAACCAGTTTTAACTCCCTGTCTGAAACAATTTCTCAGAAGCTCATAAGAAAGATGCTTCTTCCCTGCCATGAACATTCACTTATTATTTAGGGCAGTCTAAAAATTTTGTGCATCACTTTGTTACGTGCACTTTAGGTCCCCAAACCTTCAGTTAAACAACAAAATGAACTATCAAACCCCCAAGGAACGTATGTAGAATCATACAGACTTTGGTAAAAGTTCAATGATGTTACCTAACAGTAAGAGTATCCCTCTGAGAGCAGATTCCAGCTCAGCTTTACAGTGCCCTGCTCAGCCTGAGGATTGGAGGAAGGCAAATGTCAC
>NW_010325535.1:0-219 GCF_000700745.2 Antrostomus carolinensis | reverse complement strand
TTTTTTTTTTCCTCTTCTCCTTTTTTTCTTAATTATGTTATCACAGAGGCGTAACTGATGGGCTCGGCCTTGGCCAGTGACAGGACTTTCTTGGAGCTGGTGGCATTGGCTTTGTCGGACATGGGGGAAGCTTCTGGTAGCTTATCTCACAGAAGCCACACCTAAGTCTGCCCCCCGTTACCAAAACTTGCAAAACTTGCTTGGAGACCAGAAGGCCAA
>NW_010325534.1:0-3009 GCF_000700745.2 Antrostomus carolinensis | reverse complement strand
CAGGACTAACCCATGTCCCTCAGGACAAGAGAAAATGTCGAGGTGCAGCCTCACCAATGCTGATTGCAGGGGAAGGATGACTTCCCTGGTGTTGCTGGTCACACTGTTGTGTATCCAGACCAGGATGCCATTGGCTTTCTTGGCCACCTGGCCACATTGCTGGCAATGAACACCCCCAGGTCCCTCTCTGCCCAGCAGCTCTCTCCCCACTCCTCCCCAGGCCTGTCCTGCTGCTGGGGGTTGTTGTGACCCAAGTGCAGGACTCGGCACTTGTCCTGGTTGAACCTCACACAGTTGATTGCTGCCCATTGATCCCACCTGTCCAGATCCCTCTGTAGAGCCTCCTGACCCTCCAGCAGATCAACACCCTGCAAGCAGCAGCACCCTGGGCTTGCTCCAGGTCTCCCCGATGATTTCAGGGTGGACGTGCTGTGTGGCCGTGCCTCCGGCGAGCACTGTGTCACTGGGCATCCCCAGGAGCTGCTGAGAGGAAAGCACAGGGAGATACCTGCCACGTGCCTCCAGCCGGCAGCTTTCCCACCAGCTCTGGAGGAATCACGAGCAGTGGGAAGTACTCAGCTGAAGGAAGATTTAGAGGCAGAAAACAGGGGCGTGGAGGGAGCTTCTGCCTCAGTGTTCTCCTCGTGAGATGCCGTTCTGGGCGCTGAGGTTTGGTGTTGCTCTCTGGGTTGAGAAGCAAACCCGAAGAGGCTTTCGGCCGCTGGCTGCTGATCCATTTTACAGAGATTAAATAGCATCACAGCTCCAAAAATAATCTTCCCAGCTTACCGGGAGGCTGGCTGTTCCTATAGCAACTGCTCCATGCCAGCGCCCTACAAATCAGAACCATGGCAGATTGCCTTTCCGCTGCCTCGCCAGTCAAAACACGGGTACTGGGGGGAGTGAAAGGACTCGGCGTGCAGGGGCTTGTGGTTTTAGGGTGTTTAATGTATCTGGAATATAGGTGTGTGTGTTCCCAGAGAGGAGATTCATTAAAAGCTTCTGTTAATGCTGGTCGGTCTCTGTCATATTCGAGCCCTTGGCTGCAGATGTTCCCCACGTGCGTGGCGGGTAACAAGAAATGCTGATTGTAAAGCAGGATTTGTAAAACCTTCCCGGTGCGGGAGGGAGAGGGGGATTTGGCAAACCGTGGTAGCGGTTTTGGGGGTTATTGTGGTGCCAAGGGACAGGCTGGCTCTGCCACACTGGTGTGTCTGTGCTGCTGATATCACATGGAGAGGGCAAAAGTGGCTTTTTGGGCTTCGGTCGTGCTCTCGTGTGGCTGATGGCACCTGAGTCCTGGTTTTGCTGGGATGGAGTTAATTTTCTTAGTAGCTAGAAGGCACCATGATTTGGTTCCAGTGTGGGATTTGTTATGAGAAGAATGTTGATAAGGTGCTGATGTTTTAGCTGCTCCTGGAAGTCCAAGGACATTGTGTTTTGCTAGTTTGCAAGTGGGAAGGACTGGGGCAGGGGGGAGAAGGGGGAAGCATAATAAATAACAAAACCCAAAATTAGCATTTGGCTCTTCCAATGGGATATTCCATATTGTATCACGTCATGGTCAGTGTATTAATGGGGGTTGACTGGAAAGCTGGGGATTCTCTTGGGGATCACTCGGGCTCTCACTCTTCCAGGATTGCAGTTTGTTTTTTGGGACTGTCTCTGCTCTGGGATCGCTGGCTGGCACAGGCTGGACATCAGTCAGCGGGTGGTGAGCAACTGCACTGGGCATCACTCATTTGCATATTCTGTTATTACTGTTATCATTATTTTATTTCAATTTCTAAATTATTTGTATCTCAACCTACGAGTTTTCTCACTTTCACTGCTCTGATTCTCTCGCCTTTTCCCTGGTGGGAGGGGAGAGTGAGCAAGTGGCTGTGTTCACCTCCTAACCAAGTGAAACCATCACAACCTCGAGCCCAGGGTCCTGGCAGGAATCACCTCCGGAGACGCTGGTACCATGCAGGGAGCCCTGCCTGAACAGCACACACTCAGTGCCAGCCCGGCTGCAGGAGGGAAAGGGAGATGGATTCAAAACGTTGGTGGTTCCCATGTGCCACCGATGGGCACGGGGAGGTCTCCAGGGGACAGTGAGTTTGGGAAGGGCAGGAAACCTTGGGAAGATGCTGTGGAAGCTGAGCTGACTCATCCAAGGCACAGGAGTGAGAGGAACCTCCCAATTTATTGTCAAATATTTGCTGCCAGCCCTTGGTGCTGCTTGGCTTGGGGAGCTTCTGTTCGCTGCAGGAGAGCGACGTGAATTCTCGCTCAGTGTCTGTCGTCTTTCATTACAAACCTCTTGAGGAGCAGGGTGAGCTGAGGTGAAGCTCACGAGCCAGGGACGTGCTGCTGCCCGAAGGGGTCCAGGGGTACCCACATTCCAGCATGGGTAGGGGGTCCCAGGCTGGGCAGCCCCCCTTGCCAACCCACTGGAGGTGTACAGATTTAGGGAGGATCTTTCTTCTGTGGAGAGCAGATGGCGGAGCTGCTGCCAGCAGCACTGACTGGTGCCCGGTGCACAGAGGGATGTGGGTCAGGTAGGGTCCTTCAGGGAAGGAGGGGGATCCATGACAGAGCCCCTTCCCTCTGCAGGGACAGGGTGTGCGGGGAGTGCGATGGAGGGTGGTGTGACTGGAAAGTGCATATTACAATAACATTTGTGTCCTTGAAGGATCTTCCCTGTGTGCAGGGAGCAGAGGTGCCTTCCTGGCTCCTGCAGAACCTCCAAGATTTTTGCTGGTACCACACACGTAGCCCCCAGTCCACCCTGGCCCAGCGAGTGGATGTTGGTTTGAGGTTTAATGGGATCCAGGAGCTGCTGGGAGGCGGTTTGGGCTTGGGGCTGGGGATCTAAATGAGCCAAAGTGGTGCAAGGTGTGAGGGCAGCATCCAGAGGCAATGAGCACAGAGCATCCTCCACCTCAGCCAGTCCCCACCACCCTGGTTCTGGCAATTTCCTCCTCATCCCCTGCTTAGAATCCCAGAATGGTTTGGGTTGGAAGG
>NW_010325533.1:69816-86233 GCF_000700745.2 Antrostomus carolinensis | reverse complement strand
TATTAAACTGTCTTTAACCTAACTGACAAGTTTTTGCACTTTTACCCTTCTGATTTGCTCCCTCTTCTTGCTGAGGAGGAGTGAGTGAGCGGCTGTGTGGGGCTGAGCTGCTGGCTAGAGTCAAACCACAACAGCTACAGATCAGAGGCTACTAGGACAAATTATAAAGCAATGTGTGGTTTACAAAAAGCATAGAGATGATAGCATCTGACTCAGGAAAAATGTGCTTGGTTCTTCTTAATTTTTTTTAATTCCTGGAAGGGAAGAGACAGAATTTATCTTCATGGCCCCATCTCTACAGTAATCCCTGTCAAGAAGAAACTTTCTAACTACTATATCCTATACTAATGCTAAAATATCAGAAAAAAAGAGAAGTTCTATATGGGAGAATCCACATAAGGTACAGTTGCTGAAAGATCAATAATACTCAAAACTGAGGAAAAAACCCACCACCTTGTTATGTCTTTAGGTGCAAAAGAGAATATAAAAAGGTGATAAAAGTACCTAGAAATTATCATCCAGCTAAACTGATTTCTGTTTTCTGCAACAGTAGGCAACTATGTAATAGATGGTTTGGATTCTTGTGAACTAGACACCTACTCCTGATGTCAACACCCACTATGAACTAGAAAATGGTACCCAGTACTGTAAACCAGGTTACAATTTGTAGTAAAAGATCAAAATGCACAACTGCACTGTCACAGGGAGACAACTCTGAAAACATGAGCCCATTGTCAATATCTCAGGCTCCTGCAATAAATTTGTATATGAGATAATTTCTTTAAAGAGTTTTTTTGTTATCCCTAGATTTGCATCTTAGACTTTTGACCAGAAGCATCTGCAAATTAAATACATCCAGTTGTGTGTTTGTGTGTGCATGCACCCATATACACACACATATGAATATTTTAGAGAGTGCAAGATGTCCTGTTTTTAAATAATCACTAATAATCTAGCAGTTGTTTATATATAAATGAATCATGTTGCTAACTAGAAGATTCTGCTTTTTGGAGTACAGCCATTTTTTTTGCATTAGGAACTATCTGTAAATGATTAACACTCTCTATGGAAATGAAACAAGGAGAGCCAAGTGTGTGAGGTGAAGGAAGGAAAGAAAGGAATTAAAGTACTGCACCCCTCCTCTGCAGGAACAACAGACTGGAAGGGCCTTTGGGCTACCCATTCCCCTACCATAAAAAATCAAGTAATTTTTTTAACAGATGGGTCAAACTCATTCTAAATGCAGTCAGATCTTTTATTTTTCCCCTCCCCTGTTGCTACTCCTGTTAAAAACTGTTCTGAAATGCCACTGGCTTGGAAGTGTCCTCGTTTCGAGCCTACATTTACCCTTGGCCTGCATGTGTGACACCGGAGTTCAACAACTGAGAGTGTTCACTCAGTTTGTGATGTGGAGAAGCATTTTCTGTGCACATCAAAGGAAGGGTAGGTTATAGCTAACAGAGGATTAATTGAGACAGGATGGGAGACAAGCCTGCCTTTGTTGTAAAGTGGTGCTGGAGAGGTGCATGCTGAAAAAGGCATGTCACTTCCCTACTCCTCTCAGCTGGTAAAGGGAGATTTTTATACGAAAGTTCTTTTTAGGGTCTGGTAAATAATGTATTAAGCTGGCTACATTGCTGTCAGGTTTTTGTGTACATGACCTAAGTGGAATTAGAAATAGCTCATTTGTACTCCAGCAAGACTTGTACTACAATAACAAGAGGGAATGAGCTAGCTATGCTTGGGTTGGAGGCATTGTTTGGAGGCATATGCTTGGTTTGGAGGTTTGTGTGTACATGAACAGTGAGCCATCTCTTCAACAGTACTCTCTGTGCCTTGTCCTGCAACCTGATGTAACACTTCACAATGCTATTTACTCAGCTCCCTTTTGAGCTTGCCTGTCTTTCTGAGCACAGGTAGAGCCAGCTCCATCTCCCAGGGCATGAACTGGTACCCTCCAGCTCCCCATGAGCCTTGTGTCCCCTCCTCAACTCTTGATTTAGGGGCCCAGGAAGCCACATGAAGCAGGGAGAGGAACAGCGCAGCCTCTCAATGTGCAGCAGGCTGTAGCTTCTGGTAATTAATATACCTAGACTTTGAGTGGTCTGGCTTGAACCTCACCTTGTGCACCAGGAACCAGAAAGGGTCAAACAGGTATATCCAAAAAGCCTGCTCCTGGGCAGTAATGGAGGAGTATCCCTGAGCTAACTGGACATTTCATGGGAGAAGCTGGTCAGGCAATGCTGGCTTGCCTCCTTGTTTCTCCAGAGGAACCTAGAAACTGGCAAAAGTTTATAATCCTATTCTTGCTTTTCTGGGTATGTCATTTCTATAGTTGCCATGGAGATGTTATGTGATGGTCCTTGAGAAAATCTTTCTATTAAGATGTTATAAACTATGATTGAAATTTTTAAAGCCTCTGTTATACAGTCGTTGGAGAGGTTTTTATTTGCAATCAAACAGGCAGTATTAAAAACATGAAATAGTCTTTGATTATGCGGCAAAGTATCTCAGACTATTCACCTGAGGAACAATGTAAAAACCCATTCTGCCTCTTCCCCATTCTCCTATTTATTTTTCATTTTGAGAGTTGTTTCCTGAGAATAAGAAGTTTAAATTTAGGAATTGGGAGGTTTGGTTGTAACTCTTCAAAAAGGAAAAAAAAATTGCTACTCATAATGCTTGTTAACATTGTAGTGAATGGATACGTTTGTATATAGCCTTAGTGAGTATATCAAAAGTTACTTTAGTATATTTCACAACTCATATTCATTGTTCTCAGTTTGTTATCCATTATGGACATTAATTAAGGTAATCAGACTGGTGAATATAAATAACATCTCATGAAAATGATTGAAGCATGGAGATAAATAGAAGGGTCCCTCTTCTCTAGTTGCTTTAACCTCTCAAGTTCCCACACCTTTTGATAACTTACCAGGCTCTCCTTGCAGCTTTAGCCATTTGTCTTTTTCCTGGAAAAAGATATATTTAAAATTTTTGAGTGAATGAAAGGTAAAACCTAGTAAAGGCAAGGGTATTGTAATATTAATGAAATAGAAACTTTATTTACTATGATCTGGAATCCAGCCTGGGAACCTGTGTAAAACCTACAAACTGTCTTGTCTCCACTCAAGTTTATCCTGACCTAGTTACCAAGTTCTCCTCTCTCCTTCTCTTCCTGATAAAGATGATGCCAAATATTTTAATTCTCTCCTTCTTGCATATTGACCAATGTTCTTCTTCTTTTATGTCACAATGAACAAATCAAATGTATTTTCATTACATATTCCAACACTGGTAATCGCCCTTTTACTCTTATTTCAGGTCTTCTTCAGTACTTCATATGGCCCTGAACCCATATATAAGTACATGAATTGCACTATGAAAACCATTGAAACAAGGACCTTGTTTTCTTTATACATCTGTAAAGCACTGAGTACAGCCAGAGCTCTGTGAATAATAATAGATAAATGATAAGCCTTTCCTAATTCCACATGGTGGCTCTTTGAAAAATATGGTTTTTGTTAAGGACTCTGAATTCCCCTTGCTTCAGAGTTAACTCAGAATAGGAAGTTTAGGAGGCATTTTTCTCCCTTAAAAAAAAAAATCTGTTGAGATCTGACAAAATCCTAATTACTGGAAATTATGTGTAGTTTCTGAAGCAGTGTATGTCCTTAATTACTGGAAATTATGTGTAGTTTCTGAAGAGTACATTTCTTGGGAACACCTTTAGAACACAAACAAATTGAGAAATTTAAAAAATAGGAGGAAAAAACTGCAAGATCATAATTTTAAAACCTTTGCTGTGAATTTTGATCTGCCTTTAGTGTTAAACTTTGGCAGGTGGCTTATAAAGAGGATAATGCTAATGGGGTGTATTTTGGAAGGGTTATTTCAAACCTGGAACAGAGCCTTGCCAGCCTCACAAATAGTTGTTTTAATGCAAACGAGGCAGTGAGGGAACAGGGGGACAGAGGAAGGCATTTCTCAAGCCGCTTTTCCACCGAGGAAAATGTTGGCAGATCCGCAGCCTCAGTTCACAGTCTGTGTGCTCAAGGACTATCTAGAATGGACTGCAAAGCTGGCAAGTGAATTTCATGGCTTGTTTCAAACCATATTAAGGTGAAGGAAATTAAATTTCTATGATGTTTCTTTACTTTCTGGAAAACTTAAGGGTAGGATGTTTCTGTGACAAGCCTCATGCACTTGGAAGCACTGGAAGAATGCGTCAACAGTTTGCAATCTGGGGTCCGACAAAGTGGCCTGTGCGTTCAGACAGATGTTTTGGTGATGAAGGGACTTGCATTTTATGCCAGTAGTTTTGAATATTTAAGGCTTTTTCTTGTAGAAGTCCTTAGTTGACTGAAGTAGCACCGTGGCTCTGAAGTTGTGTCTGCAACTGAATTCCCTCATGGAGGTTTGTCTCAAGACTTATGTGTGGGAAGCCCTGCAGTGCTGTGGATGATATCACAACTGGATATCACAACTGGAAACTCTGTGTTCAGAGAATGTCATGTTTATTACTTATAAAACTGGCTGTTCCACCAGTCCTCTTGCCTCTAAAGGATGTTGAATGGCAGACACAGTACAAATAATGAAGCCTTTCACATGACAAGATGGGAACAGAAGGGTTGAGGTAGCCTTCAGGGCAATATGGCAACCATTGTGGTTTGATAGGGTGATCTATCTTTTGTCACAGGTCATCTTTCATGCATGGTTTTACTAGCCTGAGATATGGAATCCTATTTTTTTCTCTCCTGCTTTGAGTGCTGCTGTATGTGATAGCTCTTGTGCACTAGAAGTTGCCTGCTGATTTAAGATGCACACTGATTTGTGAAGTTTCCAATCTAATTTTCCTCTTTACCGCATTTTTGCTCCCTGCTGTTTTCTTTAATATTGTCATGTCTGAGTATGAACCTGTGCAAGACAGCTTTGCCATGCTATAGCTGCACGGTGTTACTGTACTTTCATCTCCCTGAATGGATCCATCTGATATTTGACCTCCTTAGGGCATTGTACTCTGCTTTTAATCTTTAGGGGTCTATCCAGCCCTGGGCTTGGAGGTATGGTGCCATCACCATATTAACCAGAGCTCATTAACACATGTCATTCTGGAGCAGGCAGCGCAGTATATATGCCAACAGCGATGCTCAGGTGAAACATGTGGTCATTACAATAAAATGACCTGAGCAATGAGGGTAAGTTTTGAGCCCAGACTGCCACTACGAATTTGCCTTGATCATACACACGCACTGTTTTTCCTTATGTGCAGACACAGGAGGTTGCTTAAGTGTCACCTCTGCGGCTCTGCATGTGTTTGTCAGGGCCCTGAAGGCACCCACAGCCCTGCCCGTCCTTGCCCACCCCCGGGCTCTCCCTCTCTGCCCACAGCCCAAGACCCCATTTCAGTCCCACAGGGCTGTCAGCCTCCACCCCTGGCAATTTCTGGAACCTGTAAGAAGCAGATTGACTTCTGGGAGGTGGGTCCTGTTCAGACGCAGGGTGGTCATCATGTTAGAAATCTTATGTATCCCACAAGGATATCTGAGCCAAGCTCGCAGGTCCCTGACGATGCAACCACCATGGTATGAAAGCAGTCTCTATTCTGGAGAGGACACCAGTGATGCAGGACATTGGAAAATTTCCATCTGGAGTCCCTGTCCATGCAGTGTGTGAAGTCATGAAAGGGCCATTTGATTCACAGTTTCTGAAGGCAGGTACTCACATCATCATCAGTACACATACGTGGATCTGACTTAGCACATTTTTTTAGATAACAGATGGAACACATAGCCTCATCCTCTGCCCACCAGCTGCATGCAAGTTTTCCCTCTAGAGCTGGACAGAGACCCTCCTTTGGGCTGGCTCAAGACCAACTATGTTTCCTCTCTGGTGTCCTTAGCCTCCTGAGTCCTGCACAGTGTCTGTGACTCCCGGCTGAAAGCTGCCAGTAAGAAGGTGCAAAGGGTTATCCAGAGATACAGCCATAGGGGAAGGATCGGCCGCTGAAGGAAAGAGCCGCAGAGAGACTGGGTTCTCTGCTGACAATAGTGTAATACATCACAATTACTTATGTGAAAGCAATAAAATGATGGGGCAAATGAGGTGGCAGTTTCTGTTTTCTATCCCCTGCTGTCTCCTTTTTCTTAAACCTTTCATGATGAGACTGACAAGGCCACTTCTCCACCCCCTCACAAAGGAGCATGCTGTCATTACAAAGAACAAGTCTTTGGGAACAAGAAAACAATTTTGATTTAACTGATGTTCTATTGAAGATGCTGTGTGTGCAGAATGATGAGGGGAGTGCAATAATCCACCCAAGAAATGGTCAAATTTTGTGCAAGATGTAGTACCACCAGCATCAAAGCCTCAGGAAGGATAACTGGGTAGGGGCCATTGACAACATTTCCCCAGTGTGTAAGGAGGCTGCAAGGCTGCTCGTGTCCTTATAACAGTTGGTGCCTAATCTCAGCAGAGATGTCTGTGCCAAGGCATGTTGAGATGTCATCACACACACTCCACTGCTCCCAGTGAGGGATGTTCCCAGAGCATGGAAAATACACTGTGTGAGAGAGCCCAAGACACACTGCTGGAGCATCCAGTGGGGGATACTGGGGTGTGAGGAGGGGATGCAAGATGCCACCTCCAGTGACCAGGCACCAGAGGGTATGGGCAAAACTCTTGAGTAATGCTTCTCATTGGATGCTTCTTGCACACAGGCTGTGGCATTGGTGTTGTATTACTTAGCACAGAAGATCTGTGAGCAAAGGGAGCCCTCTCGCCTTCTGTATTCCCCTGGTACTGGTCAGTCACATCTTGATGACAGCTGGCAGTTGGCCAAGCACTTCACCCAGAGCCATTCTGTTGTCTGCATCTCCTTCTACATCTAAATCACTACAGAAATGGGTAGGCTGGAGACAGTTAGATTCAGCTGTGTCTCTTAAATAAGAATATTGTCATCCATTTGTAATAAGGCTGTTGTTTCTCCACATTTTTGAGGATGCTCTTTTCTAGTCTGGGAATTATCTAGCCACAATGATAATCCCCCTCTATTGTAATCTCCAAGGGTTTGCTGGACCACATATTGCCTCTTTATAAATGTTGAGGGGCAACAGTCTCTGTGGCTGATAGGCACTGCCTGTTCCTAGGTGCCCAGGGACCTTCTTGGAGAAGAGTCATGAAAGCTGAGGCTGTGAGCACTGAGTTGGAGGCTGCTTTACAGCTTGTAAGCAACAGTTATGCTGGGTTATGTTATGACCATGACCTTGTTTGTAAAAACTCACTGATAGTTTGTTTGTCTTCTCTACAAGCTAATGGGGCTCCTCACAGTACTATATCAGTGACCCTGAATGGGTCTTGAATACACTTATGACAACGTACAAAGTGTTACAACATTTTGAAAGTAGACAGGGAGCTCTACCGTGTACCTGTTACTTGAACTTGCTGAAATGGCATCTTTAAATGGCTTCTTTCCAAACTAATGAATCCTGCTTGAATGTTTTTAATTTCTCAGTTTCATAGTAAGTTTGCAAATCTTACTGAAAATTAGACAGGCTGTTTAGAAATTAATTTGATGAAATAACACAATACATTAAAGACACTGTCAGGAGAGCCATGTTCCTGGCTGCCCTGTCAAACAGGGGACATGTTAACACATAAGGTAATTGTGTTCCAATATGAATGGTTCAATTGCTGTTGATTTTCCTTCTGGATTATGTAATAAAACAGGTCCTTTTTTTTGGAAAAGAAGAATACATGTGCGTAGTGTTCAACTGAAGCTTGTCTAGTTTTTTCTTTTGTGAGATTTAAGAAGATGTTCTACTCAAGGACAGCGAGACCACCTCCTGCACTGGAATGCCCTTTTTATTCCCAGTTCTTTACTACTTAAGCCCTAGTCAACTGTTCAGAGATATTTTTTATCAGTTTACTCAGTGCAGCCTGAACTCAGTGACTGAAAAGTGCAATAAGTTGTTTTTGATTGGATTACAATGTGCTATCAGAAAACCACTGTTATATTGTTCTACTTAAACTAATAGGAAATATTTCTGTATTTCTTTGTTTTGTCATCTTGCAGACTCAGCTCCTGGGAGTTTTACTTGCTGCTGCTTCAAATTTTCTGATTAGTGTCTCTTTGAATATACAGGTATGAAATTATTTCTCTTTATTGTGAGTTGTTTATATTTAGCAAGTAATTTATGTTACAATTTGTTATTATGGTGAAGTTCAAAATACACATTTTCTTGCTTTTAGTAAATATTCCCTCTCTTTAACTAGTGTCCTGCTGTAATTGTTGGCATTATGCTGGCTCTCAACCTGTTCTGTGCTGTGATTCCCACATGGGAACAGAATAAAAATTCATAACTCCTCCTCTCTGTAAGGTATCATAAGGAAATACCAGTTGTGATCCACTTGTGGTCCCACTGGATGTCATGTGAACCTGTCTCAGTGTCCAAATCTGAAATGGAATTGACCACAAGATCTTAGGGGCCACTTAATGGAGCAATTAATGTAATTAAATGCATAGAGACATAATTTTTTTTTTAATATTGGGCTCCAAACCAACTTTGACCGATTTAATTTTCCTTCTGCAATTAGGATGAAATAATCTGAGTAAATATTATTTTAAATCATAAAAGCAATGGGAGGTGCTGACCTTACAGCTATAGCAAAGGGTTGTAGGATGAGACTTATAAAATCCTTTCTGTATTAATTAGAATATATACTCAGTAAAAAGTTAAATCCATTCATTATAATCTGTATCTTGTAGACTTCATGGTATTTTTAAGTCTTCCAGCAAAAACTTTTGAAGCACAGAAGACATTGTGTAAGTTGTCCAGAAAAAGTATTTTTGGTAGCTTGTATTTTATCAGCTGTTTGTCTCATATAAAGCTACTTCTTGCTTTTTCTATAAAGGATGAAACAGAAAACTGTGGAATATGAAATCTTCTATTCATAATAACCTATTTTATTAATGCTGGAAGGTTCTTCAATGATTCCCTTCTATTTTAAGCAACTCTGGTTGAAGAATCCCATAGAAAGAAATCTGTTTAGCCAGAGATGGTAGGCAGGTTGAGATGACTGCTGCTTCTTTAACAGGAATTCCAACCTGCTGACAGTGACAGTACTAGAACAGGCTCTGTTTCAATGGAAAAACTCATGTTACTGAAGTGGAAATTCAGCCTAGCCCATAAAAATGAGGTTGTTCAGACTTCATATCTTTTGTCTGCTGAGGGCAGTGAGTGTCAAAGTGGATACTTTGCCAGGGATCTACTGAAGTGTGCAGACAGACTTCTATTGATTTTTATTTGTTAACATTTACTGGATTTGAGCTTTTTAAATGCTGTTTAGGAAAACCCAATAGCTCTGCATTGCCGTTTGACAGACAGTTTCAACTGAAATGTTTATTTATCCTCTAAAATAGTTTTTTTCTCCACTTAGTAACAATATCTTATAAATATGAATAATGACTTTCCCTAGATCTCAATGTTTATTTTCACTTTTCTATTAAATGCACCAGCGAAATTTTCATATTGTCTCTCCCTTCCCTACCATGCTAGTTCCCTCTAGCTAGTTGTCAGCTAAAGAACAGCCTATTTGCAATGTATTTCAGTTGGATTATAAGCAGCCTTCACCTAAATACCATCTATACACATTACTATGCAAAGAAGGCAGATATCTGGAGAATGAAGCTGTAGGGGAGCCGCTGAGCTCACCCTCCTGTGTTTTTTGCACATCTTTTCAACCACACTGTGCCCTCAAGAGCAGAGTAAGAATAACTACAAGAATGTGGGAAGAAATCAGAGCTCAGGATTCACTTAAGAACTTGTCCTACTTGATTTTCAGCAGAAACTTGGATTCTTGATTTCACAATATTATTTAATATCCATTTCTCTTTTGGACTTTTTTTTTGGTTGCTTGTTTATAAAAATGAAGCCTGCAAAATCCTGGATGTTACTGTAATTTGCTGCTCTGTGGCTCAGGGAAGTTTGTTTTCCTTATGCTCACTTTCTCTTTAGAGGGCTAAACTTCTTCCTAGGATTTCATCCCCTCACAGCATGAAGCTGCAATAATGTGCTGTACCCTCTCAACAAGAGGAACGACTGAGACTGTGGTGTATCAGAGACGCTACTGTTTGGCCCATATTCTGTAGCATAGCCTACCAAGTAGAATGGGAGTATGAGGAAAACTGTTTAGAACTTCCCTTGGACTCTGCAGGGGCAATTCCAAACTGAAATATCAAGTGGTGGAGAAAAAAAAATGTATTTTACAATCATTTATACTACAACAGTTGTTATCATTTGGTTTACAAATTTTGTGACGCATTTCCCTGTGCAAAGAGACTGGTGAGGAATCTGAGAAAGGAAACAATATTCTGCAGAACTAATGTGGTAAACATTGCATCCCTCCGAATCATGACAGCTTCCTGATGGAGACCGCCTGGACTCTGTTTCAGAAGACCAATGTGATCAAAGCCAAGGTTCTTGCTGCACAGCCAGAGAAAACAATTACAACATGTGTCAATGATAGCTTCTCCATGTAAGAAGTGTTGATGAAGTATTATTCAAGTATATATTACACCTGTTGACACAGGTATAGCTTGTTTTCCTTCTGAAAATAAAGCTTTACCTGAGATACTCTTCTAAGGTGAAACAAGAGATTATAGCCAAATTCCACCTAATTAATTTAGAATCCTCCCTACACCAGATGTGATTAAGTGCTGCCTTTTTCATTTTGAAATTTCTGGCAAGGATATGTGCCATGAAGCAGGAACACCATGTTGTCTGGTCCCCTTCTCCCATTTTGTTGCCACAGTTCTGATTGTGCCCCATCTCCTGCCTTTGAGTGTTTCCAGATTCACAAGCTAAGCTTTGCTTTGAGAGAAGAGCAGGGGTGTGCGGTGGTAGCTAGGAAGCACTAGCTAGTATTCACTTAATACTTTTCAGGTTTATTCAGTGGTCTAATTTTTCAGACATTTCTACCACGGCTAAGAAAGCACACATCTGAAGCAGCACTGAATTAACACAAAGCAGTGTGTCTGCAAAAACAAGCTGAAAGTCATCTTTAAAAAGAAAACCTTGACACAACTGGAATTTGAAGTTGACAGCCCCCTTAATTACTCCACTTTTGTCAGACATAAGAACACAATGGAAGTCTTTCTTTTCATGCCTGTTCCTAATAATTAATTTTCTAGAAATGCGCTCATCTCCGACTGGCTTGCCAAACAGAGCTGAAGCCCTACTACACGAGCAAGCTATGGTGGTGTGGGATTGCCCTCCTGGGGCTTGGAGAGATGGGCAATTTCACAGCCTACGGATTTGCCCCCGTTGCCCTTGTCGCTCCACTGGGATGTGTATCTGTCATAGGTGAGATGGTTTGTCATTTCTTGCTTGGGTACATGCTTTAATCACATGCTTGTTTGTGTCTACAGGAATAATACCACAGGTGCTGCAGCAGGAAAATGAGGGGGAAATGTTAGTATTGTGGTTTGAAAAGAAAATATTCATATAATTACATGAGCTGATAGTTTAACACAAACCTACTTAACTCAGAGACTCTTCTAATAGCTAATATTTGTGAGGGTGACAGAGCACTGGGACAGGCTGCCCAGAGAGGTTGTGGAGTCTCCATCTCTGGAGATGTTCAAAACCCACCTGGACGCTTTCCTCTGTGCAACCTGTTGTAGGGAACTTGCTTTGGCAGGGGGGTTGGACTAGATGATCTCCCGAGGTCCCTTCCAACTGCTACCACTCTGTGATTCTGTGATCTTTATCTTTCTATAGTTTTTTCTTCTGTGGCCTCTGGTCACTCTGGGCTGTGCTAGTTCCTGCCAGTTGTTCCCTCAGTGCCATAACCAGCATTGCTGGCTCTGCAAGCCCCCAAAGCTGGAGGTTTTCATCCTGTTCACTGCACAGAGCTGTGGTCTGAGCCTGAGTACCTACAATGGGTTTCTATCTTACTGTCACACCAAGCGGTTTCTGCTGCCTGCCCCTTTGATTCATGTTGGGCAAACTTGCTTGACTCTCTGCCCCCCCATCACTGGCAGTTGCCTGAATGCTTGGGTTCACCTCAATGTCTGCATGGTGGCAAGGTTTGTCCTGGCCTGCATGCTGCAGTCACTTCTGCAGAATGTTATTCTAGTAAATCCACAGCAATTTTTTCTGTCATTTGCTCATTATCTTCCTATTCACATTGTGTTTTAGGAACTGTACTCTGAACAAATAATCTGTTCTGCTGCTTCTGATAGCTGTCTGTGGCCAAAAAGGCCTAGAAATTTCCTGAAATGTTTAGTTTATTCATGGACATTATCAAAATTGTGCATTTGTTCCTTCACATGCAGATTAATGGGACGTTAGAAGAAGTCCTATCTTTACAACTCATTTGATATGATCTTGCTGTTTACTTCATGTGGGTTTTTTGTAATTAAGGTATTTAGAGGACTAGCTCAGGTATGAGATTTCTGTTTCTTTGTTAAAGAAACATACATTTAAAAATATGCTATCATGTTGTGCTAATGCAAAGCAAAGTGGACAGGGCAATATTGTACAGAGGCTGTGAAAACAGGAATACAGGGTGCAGCTGTAGCCCTTAATCAAGTCACTTCATATCCACAGCTGAAACCTCCAGGGCTGAGATGTCACATAATTCTGCATACATTGGAGCTCATTCACTTGCCATTGACAAGTGGTAACATTTCATGGTCTGTCTCTAGCTACCAGTTGCATGCTTGGAAGTGACATTGCAGTGAGTGATGCTACATGGGAAGGTAGAAAAGATGAATCATCTTCCTGGTGGACTCCCAGCTGTAGTGGAAGGAGGCAGCCAACCACATGTGGGTGCAATTTAGCGAAGAGATAGTGAGGAAAGGAAACTGCAGGCAATTTACTGTAACCTTTAATGTTAAACTATTGCAGAATTTTGGAGAATGAGATATAAAGGCACTGTACTTCACCATTGTAGAAAAGATTTCTCAAAGAAAGGAATGAGATATTACCAGAGATGAAAACGTAAATTAATGTGACATATCCTAGTGTGATTGGGGTGGCAGTAGTTATATTTTTAACAATTGTAGACATTTCTACATGTCTCTGAACATAAAGGGACGTTGACCAATCTAATTTGTTGCTGAAACAGAATAAAATGCAAATATAGAAAACTAGAAAAGCAGTGGAAAGGGGAAAAATTCCATTGGTTATTAAACTGCTACAAAGAAGGGTTCGCATTTGGGGTTGATTTTTATCTGGGCAGATTCCTTCTTTTTACCTTTGCAATATGCAAAGAGATGTTGCGTCTGTTTTCTCCATTCTCCTTTTTCCCTTACTTATAAAAAATGCCAATGTTGTATCTTACCAAAATTCCCATACCCCCTCCTTTTTTAAAAAAAATTGACCCCAAATGCTTATCTTGGGAGACCCCAGAAAGCACTTTAATATCTTATATTTCGTTCCCATATATCAGCTAACGGTATCCATTTCATAGCCCAAACAATAGAGATATCTGAAATTTTATTTAGTCTAGCAAACATTCCCTTAAGGAAGGGAAAGTAAAAATGAAGTAGACAGCCAATTACAACAATAACTTCCCAGTATCACTTCCTACCACTAGATCCTTTTCTGTCTTCTTCTGATCCTTTTCTGAAATTAGAGCCAGAGAGAGAGAGAGCATCCTTTCAATTTTAGAAGACTTCATCATTTAGGGCAGTGACAAACTGACCAAGACAAATGCACGTCATCTGCTGACAGCTGGGCAAAGGACAGTTTAGACAGCAGGTCTTTCAATTTAAAAGATCAAGAAATGTTTTTCTTATTAAGTTATGATCTCTTTTAGGTGGCAAAGGGTGGACTTTGCACAGTCTAGTCATCAGTTGTTTTGATGTATTGTTTAATGTGTGTCTTTTCACAAGTCAATTTTTTAAATGAAGAAATTATACTCTTGATAACAAACTCCAAATGTGTATCTGACCCTAAGTCCACCCTTCTGATAAGCATTTTTTTCCAAATTTGATGTCAATACATCCCACATGGTAAGAGCTGACTCTCACTGACATTGGGTACTCAGGGATGAGCTGAGGGGAAATGTGCTTTGCTATATGCGCAGTCACCTAGGGAACTCTGAGGATCTCCATCACTCAGAGTCTGCATGGAAAGTTTCTTTTGCTTGGAAACCAGGGTTTTGGAGGAGGAGAAGGCAGACTGGAGTCTCTGCCTGGAATGGATTTGGGCTGTACCCATCATGTATCTGCAGACCTCTGAGACAGAAAGCATCCTGGGTCTTAAAATAGATGGAGCCAACATCTATTATGCTCTGCTACCACATTTAACTGCATCCAACTGAATTTTGCACTTAACCCGGTACCAATTAAATAGTGAAAAATTTGTGCCTCATTCTATTGAGCTGGGTGATTCTTATGGCTGTTTTAGAAAGAATCCAGCACAACAGACCATGAATTGGCATGACACCAGTAGATTTTACATTTTTTTTCATAGAATTAAGCTACAAAGACTATATTTTTCTTCTTACACAGTGGAAGTTTCTCTGTGTGTGGTTGCAATGATGCAAGCTCTACATCTGTTCAGGGTTTTAAATAGTTTCAGAAAACAGCAGTTGTTTTCTTCAAGAGGAGAAATTGGTAAATTTTTAATTTAAAAACGGAGGAGTAATTCATGTTTGATGTGATCATTAAAAGCTTTTTATACTTGAAAATTAAAAATCATGTTTTACATGTAGCTCGGGTAATTTTAGGCTGCTGTTGTTTCTAACTCATTGTCTCGCTTTTGCCTGCAGTAATAACTTGGGGGGGGGGGGCGGAGGGGGGAGTGGGGAGAGGCCAATGGTATCAGAGATAATTTCTTCTGCAGTTTTCATCATTCTGTAGAGAGTTGTTTTATCCTTAACTTGCTTAGACTGACATTGTTGAGATCCCTTTTTATATGCTCCTTCTGAATAGCTGTGGGGCAAGAAATTGCTTTAGGCTTTGAAAATTGATATCCCTGATGGTTCTCTTCAGGAATCTTTAGGAAAAAGATTCTCAGATATTCTTGTAGAAATGGATTTCTCCCACTCACTGTAATTTAACATCTTTGTGGCCCAAGAACTTGGGATTTTGAGAACTCTGTTAGTAATGAGAACTGGGATACATTCACCAGACTGTTCTTTAAAATACTTCATTTGTACTTGTCTAGAAGATGCAACAAAAGGATTTCCAGGGTTTTTCCTTCTCTCTGTGGTGTATATGTCATATAATCCAGTTTCCAAGATTAAAATCACCTTAATTGTCTCATGAGCAATTCCTCTGATATTTGGCTTGCTTGTTTATTAGGATATTGGCATTAAGAATGGGTAAAAATGTTTCATGTTTTGTCCACTGCTTTTCCAGTACTAATATTTAATCATGTTAGAAATGTTACATGTTCAGTGTGCAGGAGAGCACACTGGTCAAGAGGTCATGCACCAACTGACTAAATTCTGTAATATCCTTTGTATTCAGTGCACCATTAATATCTATCATATGAACTAAAAATAGGTTTGAGCAGTCAATTAGTTGTGATGAATTTGTTCCCAGATGTCTTGGGCAGAGCTAACTATGCATACAGGTATTATTTAACTTTCTCCAGATTTGTGTTAATTGTCACTGATACAGAGCTCTGGCCCTGAAAGAGACACAGGTCCCACCAGGTCTAAATGGATCCACCCTCCTCATATCTGAACCATGTCCGCTGTCTACCCCAAAATGATACACAGTAGATCAGTAGACTGGTTTTCCTCAAGCTCCTGCCCTCCCCTCGAGTAAGACAGTGTACTGAGATGTAGGCAGGATAAGATGAAGGAGGTTTTAAGCTAACAGTCTTGGGGCAGAGGATTCTCAGTCATGAATTGTCTTTATGCAGATTCCACCATGGAGATGGTGCTACAGGCACACAAAACCAGCTGTGATTCACCTGTTGGTGCCTGAAGAGTGCACATGGACTGGCTTGGTTTTGTGCTTTGTGCATGGGCATTAGAGACAGTCTGTGTTTCCTGTCCTTCTGCCACCCCCAGTAGCCCTTTGCATGGCAAAGATGTATTCTAGTCTGCTACAAGGCTGTGAGCACAACTCCTTTCTCCAAACCAGCTCCTTTCGTTCTGAATGTGCTTAATAAAAATGCTTGGCCACATTTTTTATAATTTTTTCACTATCCTATTTAATCTATTTAAAATAGTATATAAGGCTCATCTAAGAAATGAAAAGAGGAAAAGGAAGGATGTGCTAATATTTGAAGTTATTAACAGTTATGAAAGGAATTATTTAGTGTAAGACGTGACAATAAAAATAGAGGTAAAAAGATGAGATTCATAAATAGCCTCAGTACCAGGAAAACAAGATAAAAATGAAATCTACTTATTTGTGAAATAGTTTTAGGTAGGAAAAATAAGTGCTGGA
>NW_010325533.1:66522-69802 GCF_000700745.2 Antrostomus carolinensis | reverse complement strand
TTCCTTTGAGTCTTTTAAGGCTGGATTGGACAAAATCAGTATAATGGTGTGGGAGGAGGAGGCACACAGCTTCTGTGACAGAGGTGGAAGAAGAGGACCTTGGCATGGGAAAGGGAAAATTGGGGCTGGGTGGTAGGAAGTTAGGCTCATACTGCAGTGATAGAGTGAAGTCGTGGTGAAAGGGAAGCTGGTTAGGAAAAAATTGTGAAGGTGTAACATCACTGGTGTTGAGGAGAAGTGGGAAGACAGGAGATACCTTGCCTGTGTTGTGAGGGATGGTGGGGATAGAGTGGAGCACAGGGGTTTTGACAGGGCTGCTTTTAAGAGCTGAATCTGGGATGCAGTAAGGGCTTTAACTCATATATCTGGTGGGCTTAGCTGTGACTTCTGGATACCCACTTGCTTGTCTGACAAGGATCAAGGGGTTCTAGGATAACTCAGATTGGAAGGGACCTCAGAAGGTTCCTAACCCAACCTCCTGCTCACAGCAGGGTCAGCTTGAAGGCCTCCAGGAAGAGAGGAAATGGTGGGGGAATGTGTTTACCATCTAGTATGTTTTCTTAAACTTTTCTGGAGGAGTTGATGTCTTAAGCAGCTAAATGTTAAGGAAGAGGGGCAGAGCAGCTGTGAGGGCTGTGCATTTCTCACTTGGCTCCTGGGGTGCATATTGGTCCCTGCCATTTGCCTTGCTGGCCCGGGGAAAGCTACAAAGCCAGCAGAAGGCAAAGTGAGTGAAGTCCAGCCTGCACTCCTGGGGCTCACAGGCTCCCTTCATACCCCTCCTTCTCTGGCCCATCGTTTCTAGTCAGCCACTGTCTGTCAAGACAATCTGCCCTTGGTTTCTTTGATTTAACCAAATTCAACCCCACCCCACAAATTGCAGACCATAAAAGACTATTTAAAAGTCAAACTTATGGAGCCTAAACCCCAGAAAATTAACAATTTTTTTAAAAATTTAAATATTGTGTTAGGCAGTTTGTAATAACAAGGTGCTCTCTTGGCTGTGCTACTGTGACTTGGTTAAGATTCATCCCTGAAGGTAATAGCCAGAGTTTACCAGGCTGCTGATTGGTCATATGTTTCCTCTGGCATCTCATCAGGTTTGTGTAACTTTTTTCTGCTTCTTTACTTAGATTTACCCCATTTGCTTTCCTTCTTCACTTGAATGCATATGAAGTGTTGGTGGCTTATCCACAGGGACAGTTGTCATTTGTGCTCAGAGTCTCTCCTGGGCCTTGCTCTCTCACCTTTGTGTTGTACCTCCTCTCCTACTTTAGTTTTTCTTCTAATCCCAGATGGCCTAATATGTATTCTTAAAACATCTCCTATTTTTAGATTCCTCTACATATTACACATCATAAAGAACATTAATTATACATACTTTCTGTTAAGCTCCTGATCTCTTGTGCATTACCAGCTATCTCTGGTGAAAGAGCTTGCCACATTTGAATGCATTATTAAAGCAGATGACAAGCTGAGTGACAAGTTTCATTATCTGGATGCATTCCAGTGCCTCCATGCACCCACTGCCAGCCTCAGAGACTGTGATTCCCCCCAAGCTGCCATTTATCATCTCCAGAGAACTACACAGTGGAATTTTGGGCGTAACTCATCTCACCCCAAATTGGATGCCAACAGACAAGGGGATACTAAAAAAAAAAAAATAGCCACTGTGACAGCAGTTCATTAAGTCTTTGCTGTTACGTTGACTGCCTAGGTAGGTGGGCTGAGGTGGGGTTTGGAAGAGCTACAACAGCAGAGAGACAGAGCAGTAATTAATTCCTGCACTATCTTGGGTTGCTGCTGCTTCTTTCCTGTTTTTTGTCTTCTCTCTTTTCTAAATCTAGGTAGTTCTGCTATTACCAGTGTTGCCTGGATACCAGTGTCGCCTGGATACCAGTGTCTTTTCTCCAGCAAAGTTGTCACTGGAACACTGAATAAAGAAAACAGTGTCAGGCAGCTTACTCTTAGTGAGGCATTTTGAGTTGAAGATTCTTTTATTGCACTTACTCATTTGCATAGAGCTCCATCATTCTTCATACAGTTTAAATTTCTGACTTCTGTTATATCTGATTTTCTACTTACTAACACAGATATGATGCTGAATTCCAGTTCTCTGTTTACTTCTTGGTATGAATCTCTCTAGATTCATCTAAAGTACATCTATGAGCTAACCACAAATTAAATTTTCCATCAGAACAACAGAGATAATGAGGCAAAGATGGTCACAAAAAGGTTGAACTGTTATTTCAAGAATAAACCAAGAATTTCACACTGCAGGCAGGAATAGAGCTCTTGTAACAGCATCCCATGATTTAGGTTCAATGTGTCCCCTCACTGTCTCTCCTAGACAGACTCTTTCTTTTAAGTTTCTAAATTAATCTAACATGACCAGTGCATGTCTCCCAAAGGTCTTTCCTCATCTCTTTTACATAGGACCTATGCAGCCTCTTTTGCTTCTCCTTAGAGATAGAGACTCTTATGTTGTGTGCTGGAATAGAGCCATGTCTCCCAGGTGGCCAACAGTCTCATCCATCTTAAGTCCAAACCCCTTCCCTCTCTAACACATCATGTGCACACTGAGTTGCTTACCAGAAATCCTGGCCTCGTCACTACTGCCGCTCACCCACACACTGCTGCCCTTCCAGGAGAGTCAGGGCAAGAAGTCTTGGCCTAAACAAAGAGAGAGCTTCATTGCCAGGAGGAAGGAGGAGGAGGGGGAAGACAAGAGAACCTCAGACACCCAGTTCAACTCTATGGAGTAGGAGAAGGTAAAGGAGGTCCCTTGCAGCCCATGGAAGTTCAACGGCAGAGCCATGTTGAACGTGTAGGCCATGGAGGACTCCACACTGGAGCAGAAAAGCCAAGCCCAAGGGCAAGTGTGACTGAAATTGAGACCTCAGAATCGCTCAATGCCAGAGCAGGGGTGGACCCTCAGAGTGGGGGTGAGGTGTGCTGGACTGGAGGCCAGTCAGCAGCCCATGGATGTCCCCATGCTGGAGCCAGGGGCTGTGCCCAAAGCAGTCCATGACTCCATGGGAAGCTTGCTTTGGAACATCTTGTTCCTGGACTTCTATGCCGGGAAGAACGGCAGAGGTGAATTGACTGTAACCCCATTACCCCATTCCCTGTCCCCTGTGCCACTGGGGAGAGGGGTGGGGAAGGTAGAGAAATCGGGAGCAAAGTGATTAGAGCCCAGGAAGAAGAGAGGGGTGGGGGAAGGTGTTGTAAGATGTGGTTGTTATGTCTCACTGTGCTACTCAGATGAATGGCAACAAAT
>NW_010325533.1:32165-66478 GCF_000700745.2 Antrostomus carolinensis | reverse complement strand
CCGTCCCTGTCCTTCATCCTAATCCATGGCCCCTTTGTTGTGATTCTGGTCCCATCTCACTGGGTGGGGGAGTGCGTGCAGGACCGCACGGTCTACCTGTAGTTAAACCACCACACCAGAGAATAAGAGGTCATTTCCCGGGCTCACCTCCATTTTTCTCCTTCCTCACCTCCATTTTTCTCCTTCCTCATTACAAGGCAGTCTAGAAGACCATGGGCAGTGCTTCTGTTTGGTACATTTGTTGATTCTTTCACATGCTTGTTTGCAGACATCATGACCACTCTTAGTTCATACTAAATACTACCCTTTCACAGTGGCTTTCTTTCTCTTGGTTGTACTGCTGCTACTTTTCTTATAAGCTTCTAATACACTGAAGTCTAAAGAAGCAGAATTTTATCCCTTTATGCGTCAATTTGCCTTCAGCAAGTCCATACAGTGAGTTGATAGCAAAATGGGGAGTGGAATGGTAAGGCTGATCAGTGCCCAGCTTTCCTAACACCTCCACATATGACTGAATCAGAGCAGTTTAAGCAGCATCTGCGTGGGAGATGGGAAAGGTATTGCATCCCTTCAACCACGTAAGAGCCTTTTTTTATGTTTAAAATCTTACAAAAACTGAGGGTTGGTTGGTTACCGGAATGGACTCCTGGCAGGTTACATCATGGTATGGTGCAACAACAGCTATGAAATATATTTATACTTGGCCCAGGGCAGCTTTTTGCTATAGCACTTGATATTCTATCAAATATAAAAAAAATGTCCTTATATTTCTGTTCTAGGTAGTGCATTTATTTCTGTCTTATTCCTAAAGAAGGCCATAAGGGCTGCTGATATATTGGGTAAGTAAGCGTTTGCTAATATGGACATGTGTGTCACCATATGCTTAGCAAGCTGTAACTCTCACGCAGTCCCCCACCTTCACACTCCCACTTTCCCAAGCAAGTGTTTCAAGGCAGATACTTTCAAAATTCTAAAGAAGTGACAAAAAGAGAATCTTCAGTGCATGTGGAAAAGACTGCATTCCCAGATCCTCTGCTCTTCTAATCATAACTCATTCCTTATGTGTGCTTACTGCTCAAATTTATTTTCATTGTCTATTTTTGCCTCTGAGGTTGTATTTAGTATTATCTTTATGAGCACAACAAAATTTTAATAGAAACAATGAAGCTATTGAGTTATTACTTCAAATCTAAGATACTTTTTTTTCATTACTACATAGACATAGCCCAAAAATTCAAGCTCAATTAAAAGTGACAACTTCCCTTTTGGTATTAATTTTATCACTTCAAAAAACAAATAATCATGTTGTCAATGTTTTATTGGGAAACATGGTCTTCACTGTAAAAGCATGTCAAATTTTTGTCTGTCCAAGATTTTTCTGCATAACAAAACTGCCCTGCTTGAACACACTAATAGCGAGAGACAAGCATATTTCAGGGTTTGGCATTTTACACGAGCCATCTCAGCTGAGACAATGCACCTGATGTTGCTGCAGGGCACCTGGTATTTCTGTGGGGTTCCTAGCATCTAGGCTTGATTGTCCATACTATAGCGAGAACATCCCAGCTGTTCTTATGAGTGTTTTGGAGAGATCTGTTCAGTATTGTTCCAGGAATTCTATATCATATTTATTTAGGCATGTGATCCAAGTTTGTCAGTTCAGCTGCTACATTCAGAATCCTCCCTCCCTTGACTGATCATGTTTCCCTTATGGCCTTATACATTGTGTGCTGCTTTAACTAGTGTTCAGCACTGATTTATTTTATTTCTGTGAGTTTGACTTTGTAAGAAGGATTTAACAATGTTGCTACATTCCATAGGAATGAGCTGTATGATGGGAAATATGGTAATGTTTTTGCAAGCACATAAATATAGAACAGTTCTGCTTTTCCAAAGGAACTGTGTGCGATAGCAGTGCCAACAAAGTCCTCTCAATGTGCTTTGCTTTGTATTCCTGATCCTTGTATTCCACACTGATTTATAGGTTTGCCAAGAATTTTAAAAATTACTTGAAAAAAAATTGATTAGCTAATGTCTTCCTTAATCCAATGCAGTTTATAAGCTCAGGATCAGCTCACTTCTATCTCGAAACCTCAGTGAACATCTGTGTTTGTCAGCTGGCTGTCCATAAGGCAGAACTTCCAGATTTTTATTAAAAGCACAATAACGCAAGTTCAACCTTGAAAAGGGGCCCTGGCAACCTGATGGCTGAACAGTATTTTGCAAATCAACCTTTTATAAAACAGTTGATAGGTCTGCAAATACAACAGGGAGCGGTCAAAATGTTGGCTCCATGACAGCTTCATGTAGGCTTTGGACTGCAACGTATCTGTTGCGATTAATGTTTCCAGGGCAGGTCCATAGCTGGTGCAGATCTATGTGGCCAAGCTGACTTTGTAGTATTTACACTGGTTAATGATCTAGCTATCTGCCTCAGTAAGCAACTTGTCCTTTCAGGATCCTTTTTAGGATAAGTTCAAGTGACCTGCTTTGTGCCTGTCAGAAATACAAGGGATCGATTCTCCTTTGTCATGCACTTGGTATTAGAATTGAGAATATTTGAAAATGCATTGCTGAGTTGGAATCCTAATTCATGAGGCTTTACTGGCAACTTTTTTCATATTTCGAAAATCCTTTGAGTCTTTAGTAAAAATTATGATAAGACCACAAATGCAAAGCAGCCCAAGTACCTAAGCCCAAATCTGATTAAATGGACCTAAATTTTCTTCTAGAAACTATTTCCAAGTCAGCTGGAGAGCAAGGAAGACCATGATTAACAAATATTGTATTACCAAAATAATGTGTCCTTTCTTTAAAGGAGGAACACTGACAGTAACAGGGACATTCTTGTTGGTGACATTTGCTCCAAATGTAGCCCAAGACCTCACTGCAAGACAACTACAGAATTACTTAGTGAGCTGGCCTTTTTTGGTATATTCGGTAAGTATTTGGTTCATACTACTCCCTAAATCAGAAAAACTGGGGTTCTTGGGCTTTTTGCATTATTAAGAAATAGTGGCAGAAAAACTGCTCCTGAAGATAAACTGTGCGATTTTCGTAGGAGAGAGAGCAAGTCTCTGGGTCACCACACCAGTTCCCAGGCTGAAAATATGCTGAACCAAAAGACACCTTTCAAACTATGTGCCAGGGGAGGGTCACAGTTGTGCAGAGTTAACAACAATGGAAAGATTTACAGTTTTAGTGGGCTTGAGGGAAAACCTAAATATTTGCACAGCTATGTATGTGTTCATGCCACACTTTCTGCATGTACCTGTAAGTTACAGTGCTTTTCTGGAATGTGATTGACTTAGGCTTTTAAAAGTCTGGCTATGTATGCTCTTGGTCCTGCTTTTTTCTTTCATATCACTCTTTTATCCCCATGTTGCTAAGCCTGGCCAAAAGGAGTTTTGTGTGGAGTTGAGATGTGAAGAGACAGTCTGTTTCACTGCCACTTAGGTTAATCTGAACTTGAGTTTGAGTTCAAATACAAAAAATACCATTTTGGTTAAAGTATCTGTATACAAATTTCAAATACCATACGTCGTCTTTGATATATTTAATTAGCATCAGGAACAAGACCAGAGTGAGTAGGAGGAATTTCTCTCTCTCTTTTCCACTGGAATTCTGAAAATTTGTTCCTCCAGCTGAATATCAAAGATGCAATATAGGAGCTTCAGAAGCAGTTACTTTTTTCCCAGTAAAGTGACTCACTTGGGTTAGATTATCAGTGCCCAGGCTTTTCTCAGTGGGAAGCTCAGTTAGAAAGCCACTGAGTAGACAGTTTAAGGACCTTAATCTTTTAGCCTACCTGCAGACTTTAAATACATCTAACTATCTATGAGACTACTGATTAAGCAGCAAGCACAGGCTACCACAAAAAATGTTGATCCTCTTGCTCTATTTTTTGTGCATTTTAAAAGCTCCTGAAAGATGGTGATACATCTCAGTGGAAGAAATTAATTATTGTGCTGCATAAATCACAACACACACTTTCAATCAGGCAGCAGAGAGGCTTTCAAAGGCAATGCCCAAGAGTTTTGGGGTACTCAGTAAGGGTAGCTTCAGCCTCAGCAAGAGCTTCAGTAAATCCATGTAACCACAAGAGGGAGGGACTTCTTTAGGAGGTGGTCAGAACAAAGGGCTTGGTGCTCCCTGGAGGACCTTCTCTCTTGCCTACTGAATATCCCCCTCTACCATGCAGTTCCACCTATAGATACTAAAATATCCTGGTATTTTAGGCACTGATTTTAAATTGCTGACTCACCCATTTGTGTAGATTTGGTGGAGGGAGAAAACTCCCCATCCACACCCGGTGACACCAGAAATTTCTGTGCCATACGCTGTCCACATTTTCTTCGAACTAACAGGTTGCTGTAAAAGGGCTTTTCCCCATCTGAGGACTTTTTTGACTTTGTTTCAGGAAAAGTTAATAAGAACACAGTTGAATGCCTAGGAAGACTGCTGTATTCTTCTTATGAAATATTATGAGGAGGTGGTAGGTAACCCCTGGACTTTCTTTCCCCTTGTCTCTCTTTTCCCAGCATCCAATTCTACTTGTACAGCATGAGTTGTAGGCAAGGATGGAGCAAGTACACAGCAAATCTTATTGACTCAACAACATATCAAGCTTTATTTGTTCCTTCTGCTCTGTGGATTAATCTGTTTTGAGCTCCCTCTATCCAAAGAGAGAGGAGCTAAAGGTTCCACAAGAGCCTCTGAGATACCAACCTGATTATCTTGGTACGCTGTTGGAAGTTCAAGCAAACCCTGCTGTAAACATTCTGTTTGGGCAGGGAACTAGCTCCTCATAGTTGTTTGCAAAATGCCTACCACAGGTTGGCTGCTGAGCTATAAAAAAGAGCAGCAGAAGTTGCAGAGTTTCCAGTATAAATATATAGCAAGGAGACGGTACAGCAGTATAATGCAGTCCAACAGTCTTTCTAAAAGTAGTCCCAAAGTGTGGTCTGCTGAGAAATGCAAAGCCCCAGTGGTACAAAATGTTCTGTGTGGGTGATAAACCATCCCCATGTGGCACTCCACTGGCATCAAAGGAGTTCTGTAGAAATAGCCTCTAGTTCCCACATGAGACAACTTTGTGTCACCTTCTGAGACTTTTCAGTAGCATAATCGTGTCTGAGCAAGAATAACTATCCTAGCTTGGTTTTTTTCTCTTTACTTATGTGCACTTTGAGTCACTACAGAAGACGTCAATTATAGATGAAGCTCTTACGTTTCCCTAAACAGAAGCATAGTGAGTATTGGGTTGTTAATATTTAATCTCTGTAAAATCAGGTTCAAAGCATTTCTGCTTTTCCTTCAAAGTGCCTAGAGGACTCTCCTAGTTCATTGGTCCCTATGTTGCTGTATATCCCAGAAAAACAGTTGAAGCAGACAATATGGTATTTTGTTCTGGTGCCTTCTCATAATGCTTAGAAACATGGAAAACATCATGATTATAAAAAAAATGTTGATGAAATGTGGGCTTAAGGAGACCAGTAGAGATTAGTTATAATAGCAAAAATGATTATAAACAGGTCAAGTTCCTTCAATTCCTCTAAACAGAATATATGAAGCTGATATAATCTAAGCAATTCCCATTCCTGCACTTTGTATTTAACACTACCACAGCTATCAACTATGAGATCAAGCACTATTTTGGGTAATTCTCAGGAGACAATCATAGGCAACAGCTGAGGCACCCCAGCAGGGTCCCTGTCTGCATGAGGTTCTAGTAGGAGCCATGCACTCTGCTTGCAGTATGACTCAATGTGATGGCTGCTCCCTTGTCTTGTGATTAAAGATGACCTGTTCATAGGTCACTGAGTGGCAGAGAACCATGGAAGAATAGTTTGGCTGCTGGGCAGCACAAGCTGAGACCTAATTGTTTGAATTTCACGCTTAGTGTGTGAGACTTGACAGAGCTGTGTAAACTTAAATAACAGCCCTGAAAAGCAAACATCAGCTTTCTCCCCAGGTTTGGCCACAGGACTGCCATCTCTGGCCCTACACCGCTGCTGCTCTTGGGGCTTCCCCAGGAGGCAGAAGCAGCCAAGCAACCTGTGCACCTCTTCCAGAGCTGCTATGAGGAACTCTTTCATGTCCTTTTGCTGGTTTTGCTTGACTGTTTCCTTTCAAAATTGAATCTTCTTGGTGGATTTGTTTGCTTTCAAACAGGAGGAGATCACAGTGGAGCTTTATGGTAGCTTTAGCAAGAGAAGAGCTGATGACAGGATGAGGACCAACAGAGGGCTGGTGGATGGAGCCATCAATAGTGACTTGGCTCAGTCGAGGTCAGTGGTGCTCAGCACTACCTGCCACTCTGAGGGTTGGAGTGAGGTGGAAGAGGGAGTGGAGCACCAGAGCTGGTGTAATGGAGCAGTTTGAACTAGCAACTATCCCTGGGCTTTTTTTTTTGGATGATTGTTCTTGCATAGTTTGAAATCTAAGTGACAGGGCAGGTACTGGTCTTCCCTCTATTGGCATGGTGATTAAAATTGTCTAAAAATTAAAAATAATAATAATTAAAAAATCAAAACCTAGGGTGTAGCTGGCTGCCTACAGTAGGGCTGTCTCAGGGGTTTCTGCACACTCTGTGGCAAACAGTTCAATGGTCTGAGAGAGGTGATGGGTGCTCAGGTTTGCACTGGGGGGGAAGCAGATCTCACAATGCTGTGTTACCTGCCATGGCCCCATCCCAGTCACGCTATCCTGTGTGCCAGTCCTGAACTGGCACATCATGGAAGAGGATACCTGAGACATCTCTGGAACTTCTTTCTTAGCCTGGGTACCTTTCCATGTGGGGAATATTTATTTAGCACAGCTGTCCTCTACTCTGTTAGCAATTGTTCCCTGTCAAAATACCAACTGAAGCTATTTGGAGGCTGTTGTAGCTGCAGCCTGATAATGCGATATTCCCCTCTGGCCCTAAGATGTGTTTGCCAGTGGCATGAAGAGCAAAGTTGCTACTTTTAATTCTCCTCTCGAAATGACTCAAAACCCTGTTGTAGTTTTCCACAGGGAAGCCAAGAGGAACTCACATGTCCACAGATCTCAACACGACTTCTGCCTTGGTTCCCAATTTAGACATACCTAGTGTTACACTGTTGAATAAAGCTGGGGACCTGGCCAGGCTGGCATTACTGTGAGACTGAGGCAAAGGCCCCTTTTCTACCTCTGGGTGCAAGCCTGGTGGGCTGGGATGTCTCTATGGAGGGAGATGAGACCAGCACTCCGCAAGAGATTGCAAAGATTATTAAACAAGGATTAGTCCAGGGGCGCCTTTTCTTAACCAACTGCAAAATGCTTTATTATATTCAACACATTTTAAAAAAAACCCCCAACACTTTGCTTTTTTCTTTTTTTTAATCTTGTGATAAATATTTGACATTTTTAAAGAAAGGTGGTATAAAGTCCAGATTTGTGTTTGTAATGTTCTGAGATGCAATTGTCTCTGCTGTCTTTGGGAGCAAGAGATCAGTGTGAAGGTAAATAAAAAATTAATTAAAGCATAATTATGTTCTGTTCATATTTTTGAACACTACTGAACTGGGGGAGGTGTGAGTGTGGTAGAGAATTTTAGTAACTGAATGTAGCTGATGACTGCTTTCCTGCTGCAGTCACTCTCCAAAATGAGAAATCAGCTATGTTACATTATATAACTGCCGCTAGTAACTGTTCAGTCACTTCTTTGGAAATTTCATCAGCGCAACATCCAGGTCTAGTGCTGCCTTATGGTGACTGTTGATTTAAGAGTGGAGTGGCATTATAAAACATAAAATATTATGTTGGTGACAAGACCAAGGAGATAGATATGAAGTTTTTCTATTACTTGTTTTGTTGTTAAAAAATAACAATAATCAGATTCATTAATGATGATAATCTCATTTTCTGTCTTATTTCCCCCATTTGATTACTTTCCAACATGTACAAACAAGCTTCTCTTCCCTCAGGCTGGCTCTGAGGCTACCAGCCTTCTGAGCACCTCTTAGTGCAGAGATCCATCATAACTGTTTTTGTAAGTCTTCTGGGCTTCACAGAAGTTACTTATTTCTTGCACTTGCTGTTTTCTTTAGCCTTAGAGGGGTATTTGGGCAACATGGGTAGAACACAGAATGCCCACGCTTTTGAGATGGCAAAAGACAAGAGATTCTAAGGGAATCTGCAAAGTGACACACTAACAGCAAGTCAATAAATTTAACTGTCTGTTATTTAGCTGTGAGATGTTACTGAAGGAGGGAGTTTGGACTGTGCACAGTGTAGGTAAAGTTGCTTCAGAAGCTGCAGATGTCCTGCACTGTGGTCTGCTAGTGTGTCATTGAGATATCCAAGGTAAGCTCCTGACAGGTATGTGTGATCTGAGAACCACCACATAAAATAAATGTTTTCTTTCTTACGATGTGTGGCAGAAAGTTTGAACAGAGAGACAGTGCTTTAGAGAAGGGCAAAGAGTGTAGCAAAAATAAGCTTGCATGACACAAAGAGCGACACTAGGAATACCACAGCTAGAAGGAGAGACTGCTGTTCCTCCAGGCAAGTGTTTTATTCCATAGGAATTATAATGAGAGATTATGTAAGAATTATTACCAATAAACACGAGTATCTTTGCTGTCACATTAAAAAAGTCTTCTCAATGCTAGCAGTGACAAAATATAGCTAGAAGTGCAAAAGAAAAACTAAAGAAATAAGATACGCTCAAAGTTTAACTTTTGCTATGATAGGAAAGATAAATGACAACAATTGTCCATTAGCTCAGTCAACTGGCAATAAGGTTAGTTTTAGCAGAATACACTCAATAAAGTAGTTCTCCTTCAAGCTGTAGAGCAGAGGAAATTAATGTGGCATCTCAAAGACTTTGAATGAAGCATTTATTACATAATTTCACGGCTCTAACTTTCTTCCCTTTTATTTTCAGATCTTAGAAATTATAATATTCTGCATTCTCCTCTATTTTTACAAAAGAAAAGCTGTGAAGCACATTGTGGTTTTGTTAATGATGGTAGCACTACTCGGTAAGAACATATTACTCACTTTAATGTTCCTGTCTGTCACTTGATAATTCCTTGTCACTCAGTCTCCCCAGCTAGTTTAGATTAGGGCCATTTCAAAGCTGTGTGCTGAAGGAGAATCATTGAAACATTTCACATGATTCTTACTGTGCTCTCTTTTTGAAAAGAAAAGCTGATTATGAAACATAGTTTCTATGCTTATTGCTGGGACTATTTCTTCTTACAGATTTCCTGAAATTAATATGCTGTGTTCAATGGTATTCTGAAGCTTTTTTTAAATAACACTTTAGATTTAGATCCTGGGAAAGTGAACTGTCTGAAACTTTGTTTTGGAGAGCAGGCTGGCTGTGTAAATCAGTTCTTTAAAGCACAGCAGCTTAAGACCTTGTAAGCAAAGGCAGTGATATGCTGTGACTGTACAGAACTTTTATTTGAATTATCTATGCCTGTTTGCACATGCAGCATTTCGTACTTTACCACCTTTCCAGAAGTATAGCAAGAACTCAGTGGGCCACTGAGGTTTGCCTTCTGATTAACGTTGCCACAGTCAATACCAGGGAAACAAGGCAGATAATTTTATCAGGCAGCTTTCAATAAAGTTAAACTTGAATGAGTTTTGAAAAATGTCAGGAGGGTCTCTCCAATGCTCTGCTGCTTGCAGGCATACATTAAGAATTTGTCACCACCTCATGTCTTTTTCTGTCTTTGTCACTTCTCTGTGAAACCCTGATGGGACACCACATTTCTTTGGCTGAAGTGAAAGGTGCTCGAACTGTGCCTTTGAAATCAATGGTTATATTTCTTCAGCAGGTGCATATTTCAGTCTACAAAGACTTATAAAGCACATTTCTAATGTAGCTGGTCATGAGTGTTTTCATAAAACAGAACATCACTAAAGTTTGCCAGTTACACAATTTAGATTTAACTGAATGTGAAAAACCCCTCACAGATTTATTAATTGTCTTCCCTCAGATCCCTGCCTGATTTCTTACCTAGCTGAAAAGCTGAGACTTTCAGATCAACTTTTTTGGGACAGTCTTCCCACTTAAGTTTCCCAGTGCTGGGAACTTTACAATCTGTAGCTCTGCAGAAGCCTTGAGGGATTTCCGTGCTCCCTGCATAAGGCAGAGATGGAAGAGCCCCAAAAGCCTTAGGTCTAACTATTCAACTGCTCTTGGTTTGGTGGAGTGAAGTGTGAGTCCAGCCATCCCTCAGCTTCTAGCATGGAGCCTGGGAGCTTTGGCAGAGCTCGCATGAGCTGCTCCACAGCTTCTAACCCTGCCATGAGGAGCATGAAGCACTGTGCACTCCTGAGCAATGAGTGGGACCAGCCTCCTTGTTGCATAGCTGAAGATCCCCAGATGGTTTTCTACACTTGACTGTTGCAGTTCTGGGTAGACCTACCATGATGGCTGCCCCAAGCAAGGTGAACATATGGCGCTGGCTTACCTGAACCATTGGGTTGCATAGCCCTGCATGCCTATTTTGCTGTGGAGCCCACCAGGTCTGATGCCACCAGTGGCAAAGGGGAACGTGAAGCTCCAGAACAGCAGCAGGGCTGCAAACCCGTGCTGCAGCAGGCACTAACTGCACTTTGGTGGTCAGGCTGCAATCAACCGAAAATAACAATTTCAGCTAGTGGCTGCTGAGGTTTTGGTGAGCATATGCAGCTTCAGGAAAAATGTGTCATTATTTCTGCTCTATTAAAAAAGACACAAACAAACAAATCCTGGTTCATGGGAACTTTTGAAATACTGACATTTCCCTGGAGCAGGAAACCCAGAACTATGGCTGGCTGTGGTTCCTGCAGCCATCCTGGTGCCTGGCAGTCCCCACAAAGCTACACTTACAGCCTTCTGCTTGGTGTCCGACCTTTCTGCTGAGCAAAGAGATGCAGAGCTGAGAGAGGGCCCAGCAGCTTTGCTCCCAGCTGCCTGACACATGTACTGCCCGTGGAGGGCTCTGCGTGTGGGAGGGGTGGGCGAGGCTTGAGGTCTCTGCAGAAAATTCGTGGTGGCAGTTCATGGAAGGGGATTTTGGCATTTTTTCATATCTGCACAGATACTTTCCTGATGGAGGCTTTGTGCAGGTGTAAATTCAATGTAGAAAGGTTTCTGTAAAAAGAAGGCAGCTTTTGTGCTTCATTGGGTGTGACAGCTACTTTCATTATGAAGAAAATACAGAGGTGACTGTAAAATCTGACCTTCCACTTGCATTTTTCTTAGTAAAACTCTGCAAGTTCATTTGGTGAGAATTATCTTACCTCATGTATATACTAGGACTTATCATAAGTTTTGGGGGAAATATTTCAGATTAAACTGGGATTTCTGAATTTCCTGCCCTAACAGCTGGAAAGTGACATCATTTGTCACACTAGCCTTGGGGGGTGATCATTCTATCAGAGGTAGGAAAAACATTTCCTAGGTTTTGAAACTTAGTCCAGAGCTACTTTAACTAAAAAGATCATTCCACTTTTCAAAAAAACCCAAACCAACCAACCAAACAAAAAAACCCCTATGCTTGCTTTTTTTTTCTGGTTTGTTAAAATTATAAGGGATGGAAACTGTCCTTTCATCAGAAACAATTTTTCAAAAATCTTTACCCTTTGTTTGACGATTCAAACTACTAAATTTACCTGTAAGTGTTCTTTTAAAATAATAACTCCCCCATGTTAGAGTGCAAATCTCAATTTTTATGTAGGCTGCTTGTTGGGGCTTGAGTGCACCACTGCAGGCCAGGATTTGCCCTCCTCTGCTCACTTTTACTGCTGTGTTTGTTAAACCACTCCACCTATTTCTATTAGAGAGCACAGTGAAGAACTAGGTGGAAAGGTTGCCATGAAAACAATGAATTTCATTACAGTGAACAGGATCATCCCTAGATGTATGCAACTCTTAAACCCTCCCTGAACAGTTGGTCTTGCTGTAAGAAAAATGCTTGCAATCAAAACCACAGACCTGAATTTGTTCTTCTTCCCCCACCTTTTCTTCCAACCCTTGGCCTGAACTTTTGCACAGTGCAGCTTTTCTTGCCAATCTGAATTTTGCAGTTATAGGAGGATTAATCAGACCACGGAAATCCAACACCCTCAGCTCTGGAAGGGGCTGGAACTGGATCCCAGCTGGGGGACAGTGCTCCTGATGATTAATTACCTTTATTAAAAGGTCATGTCTGCACCCTAACTCTTCATAACATTTTTAGTTCCTTTTGGATTTGTGTACATTTTATTTGCAGTAATCACAGCCTACTTGGGTTAGCTTCAACAAACCAAGAGTGCACTCCAAAAGGAAATCTAAAGTAACTCTTAGCTGAACTGTCAGGCCCTTTTCTAAGAGATGCATATTGCAAGACTTCTCTGAACTGGTGATATCTATCAAAATCTTTGCCTGCTGTCTGAGATTTGTTGGTGGTGATGCAATGACAATGACTAAATGGATTGAAAACACACTACTGAAATATTCTATTTTGTGGGCTAAATCCAATAAATGGTTTTTAAGAGCCTGGGCCCTGAAACGAAATGCAGATCCTTGTGTTGTTGTCTGCTTTCCATACAGAACCTGTGGGGAGAGTAAGGTGCTTTGTGATGCAATTCCAGAAGTCAATTTTGGCCAGCTTTGGCCAGCTCCCATCTCAGCAGAGAAATCAGGAGGGGGAGGAGTTATTTTAGGCTGCATTTAGGCAGACATGCAGGCTGCTGCTTCGAACAGATAACAAAACCTCTCAGACCTCTCCTTGGTAATCCAACATGGGCTCCAAATTAGCAGCTGGAGCTAAGTAAAGTATGTCTGAAAGGTTTGGAAGCAGTTGTACCACCTCTGACTGCTAGTCCCGTGTTTAGGACATGTGTCCAGCAGTGGGAAATTGATCCAGTTCTTTCCTCTACCTGAGCTCAGCCTCTCTCACACGCACAGAGAGTCCTACCTTGCAAGATTCAATCTGACTGTAACCTCAGCTACCCTAGTGAAAACAGGGAAGCTTTGGGTAGATGCAGGGTTGCAGACCTCAGTGCTACAAGAACTTAGAAGCAAAACATGAAGCACATACAGAGTTAAGGCCACTCTGATTTTAGGCAGTAGCTTAGAGTGTGTAAAATCACACACTTGGTTTTAGGTGCCCAAACCCTACCTCACTGTCTCTTTAGGTGATGAGCTCTGTGGCTCTGACATGGCACCTCGTCCTCCCTCACTGATGCTCTGAGGTCACTGCAGTGAATCCTGCCCTGCTCATCTCTCCTTTTCCCTTTCAGCATCATTGACTGTCATTGCTGTAAAGGCTGTGGCCAGCATGATAACACTCTCTGCAAAGGGGAAGATGCAGCTAACATATCCTGTTTTCTATATCATGATTGTTTTAATGGCAACTTCTTGTGCTTTCCAAGTCAAGTAAGTGAGATTCTACATATTTCCTAACATTCGTACCCATTTATCTCTCCATTTTATTTGGTATTAATACTGACTCCAGGTACAAGTTGCACTTAAAGACAACAAATTCCGAGCAGAGCCTTTAAAGATGCATGAATTGCCTAAAGCTGATTATATTGTTTATTTAGTCTTGATTTCTCAGTTTATAATTGATTAATTACACAGATGCAACCTCCTCTCATTATCAACGTATACAAGGTCTTCACAAATTCAGTTCTAGTTTTGGCACAGGTTTTGAACTCATTAAATGAAATTTATGTTTATTTAAATTTTTTTTGTTACTTTTAGAAATCTTAATTGCTGAATAACCAAAAGGCCATATTTACCTTCATTATGCATCTCTTTTCCTTAGCTTATGTCACTTGTCAGACTGAGGAAGAGAGTTTACCCAAAATTTCTCCCTGCCTCTGTTAAATCTGCATGTTGTGCTTTGCTACCCTGTATGTCTGTACCTTTTTAGGAAACAGTTAACTTCTAGTGTGCAGGGGACATCAGAGTTTTCCCTGCTGGCCTCTGGCCTGTTAAGTGATTGTTTTATGCTGCCTTCGCAGATTGCTGGGGGTGGCAGCACGGTAAAATACGACTTGCAGCTGAGCAGAGAGCAATTCTCTTTATGCTGGTCCCTCTGCTTCAGGTGCTGATAGCATAATTCAGTAATCTCATCTAGACTGCTCCAGTGTGAGTCTGAGTGTTTACTTGCATGATAATTTTCCGGTAGAAGAGCCAACCCAGCTTTCTTGTGGCAGAACATACCATTCCCATGTGGAATCAGAAAGTCCATGCATTATTATGCAGTGACTCTCCATGGCTGACTCAGGAACTCCCCTGTAACAGATTAGAGAGTGATTTGCATCCAGCTTGTCTTGGCTAGGAGAACAGCTCAGGGCGTTTAAAATAGGAAATAAAAGCTTGGTAAATAGGAAGCTGCTGAATTAACCTCTCTTTCTTGCCAGTTTTTGTTTCTTTATGACCCATTTACTGGGTCAAAATTAAAAGAGAAATTAAACGTGCCCATTTCATTCCCTGGGCATGGTGTCTCTTTCTGTCTTCTCTGTTGGACACATTTTCTAACAGAGGCAGTACTGTCAGTCTAAATTTTTCATTTTATTTGTTTCCTCTCTTATTTGTTTGACTGTCGTGTTAGTTCAGAACGGCCTGTGCTGCAACATCCTCCTGGATTCAATACTGGGCCTTGGTACCGCTGTTTTAGTCCCTGTGACCAAGTTTGTTGCAAATGGGAGAAACTAATGAGGTGTTTTCAATGACTTCAAAATCCTGACTATCCTGTGGATATGTGGGATTTCTTTATTTTTAAAGCACCATGGAGACTGTTCAACAGTTGCTAAAATAACCATGCAATTACTTTAATGGCTAAAACAGATCCAGGCTTGGATTTTTACTGTGCACATATATTGTAGCAGTGAAACATTTAAGTGTGGTTCTTTTTATAGGTTTTGAATACACTTTGCAGCCTCCTGATTTTTCTCTTTTGGTCTGAAATGCACTGTTCACATAACAGAATATCTGCCAGCACATCCAAGAGTTCACACTCATGATTCATCACCCTATGGGTAAATGTTGATAGGTCTGGTCTCTGTACAAGTGGGTTAATTGCTTTGCCTTTTTCATCTGCTGATGCAGGCTGTGTGGGCTGCTCCATGGCCAATGTCTCGGTCCTGCAGGTTTGTGTGCAGCGTATGATCCTGTGGTCCTGCACACTCTTCTCGCTCATGATTCTGGTGCAGGTTTGTGTTGCCTTTCTGAGGAGCACAGTAGAGTTTCCAACCCAAGGAGCAAAGGCTTGGAACCACCTTCCTGAACATTCCCAGCAGGCCAGAGTGTGTCTGGGCTATGATTGCATGGATAAACATACAAATATGTGTTTTAGCCAAGTTTGATTGAGCAGTAGCAGTAATGTGGACTTGAGCAAGTCCTACAAGGACTCGCGTGTTCATGTCCGTGCTGGAAATATACCCTTACACAACCTGCTTAAATTAGAGCAAGTTGTCCCTGGCTGCTCGCAGGCAGCACTGCTTCCAAGAACCGATGCAGACCATAAGCAGCAATACCCTAGCATTCCTCCCTTATCTGTGGCAGACAAAATTTTTCCAACAGCACTTCAAAAGACTCTCCAATGACAGTCTATGGCCAGAGGAATCCATGCCAACCTTCTTGCTTTCGCCTATTTGTTTGTACTCTGCAGAGTCAAAACCAGAAGGTAAATTCAATACACGTACGCATCTGTCCAGAGCTACTTTCTATTGTGGTAAGAAATGGTCACACTCATTGTTAGACAGACATAAAGTGGCTTAACCTGACTTAAATTGCAATGAACCTCCTGTAGGCATGAGATGCAATAACACTTGTCTTCCAGGTTCTTGAATCAAGCAATGCATCTGTACGAAGTCACAGCAGTTGCACCCATTAATTTTGTGTTCTTCACCACCAGTGCCATAATTTCAGGTTTGTTTCTGGCCTTCTGCCTCTACAGAACCATTTTCTAAACATCAGGTTTTCAAGAATTACTGCCTGTGAACAGGAAAACAAAACACAGTCACGTTTGTCTTCACAAAAAGAAGTTCTTCCTAAGTGACAGGTGTTTAAGTTCTGAAAAATGAGTAAGTTCACAACCTTTGAAGCAAAATAAAAATAATCAAATTCTAGCATTTCCATAATTGATATATCTAGTTTACTGTGCCTTGCTGGCTTACTAGAAGTACCTGCATTTATCTTAGCTTCATCTTGACATCCAGTAAATGCATTTACCATGTGCACACCAGCCTCTCCATATCCGAACTGGTAGAGTAATTTTAACAGCCTGGCAAACTACTCAAATGACAACCAGCTGTGTTTCATAGTAGTTAGTGTATATTCTGTTTCAGAAGGTGGAATTCTAGGTTAAGTGAAGGAAATAAAATTACTCCAAAGACCTTTTAAGTATTTAACATTTTATTCTGAGTGAAAACTTTGAACTAAGCGTTGTTAAAGAGGGCCTGCAAATCTTGGAAATGGTGTGCAGTGGGAGAACATGAGAAAGGAGGACGACTAAGATGCTGTATCAGCAATGAGCCAAAATAATCATGTTGTTAGAACATTTATGACTCATTTTAACACACACTGGGGGCTTTCCTGTCATTGCTGTGCAGGAGTTTCTCATGCAGAGCTGCCATTAATGAGAAGGGGAGTTAGCTTCATGTGCAGATTGCCTCAGCACCTGTGTTAGAAGAGACCTACACTTTGTGACTGAGAGGAGACTTGTGCCAAAAGGGGGTTGCATTCTTGTGAGCATATGGGGAATTTGGCCTTGTGCCTCCTTAAAAGATCAAGTACCTATTCAGGAATGGCTTAATAGCTTTGAGACTGAATGCACATGCATTTGCACCAGGTTAGTTAAACCAGCGTAGGGCTTAGAAGAACAACCTCTGCTGAATCTTGCTGGGGTGCTCATAGAAGATACCCCATCTCATGATTCCTCCATCCCAAGTTACAGCCTTTGAAGACGCAGTCACACTTCAGCTGTGCTGGTTCACACTCCGGTGTTTCTAAGCAAAACTATGCTCATCAGTGGTTTAAAATTAATATACTTGGCTGTGAATTGGGGCAGCTGAGATCCAGATACACATCTGGATCTGTCACCTCCACTTCAGAGGTGCTAATTCCTGGAAGAGGGGTGACCAGAAAGAGCTAGTCATCCCTTCAGCCAAAGAGATTTGGCAAACTTGACTGCTGGATCCCTTAACTTGGTGTAAACATCAGGGACACAGCTAGTTCTCAAAAACCTGTTCCCAATTGGACTTAAGATGTCCACATGGTTTGTTGGTGTGGCTTAACTAAATCCACGAAGAACCTGTTAGCTATATTCGTATGACTTTGCTGGTGAATAAGACCTTGAGTTTGACCTGCATAAAAACTGTTGCTGACAATGCAAAAAGTCAGCAACTGCATCTGTGTAGTTACTGACACAGCACATGCTGCAACCTGATAGACTAAATCTTCTCCAGTCCCATGCAGTATCTTGAGAAAGCTTAGATAATGGAATATGGGCATATAAAGTGAACCCATCACAATGTGTATTAATACCTTGTTTGGGATTTTTTTTTGCTCTGTTTGAGTATGACACTGCTCTTGACCCTCCCAGCTGTAATTCATATCACTTGGAAGCCAGTCAAGATCTGCAATTCTTGTTTCTGTCACATTCCAGGGGTCATATTTTATCAGGAATTCCAAAGTGCAGCTTTGCTGAGCGTGTTCATGTTCCTGTTCGGGTAAGTGTATCAGCCTAAAAATCTGCACTAACGTTGGTACCGAAACAGCATTTCTGTGAGGAATCCCTTCTTTTCTCAGTAAGAAGAAACCCATCTTGTTATTAAAGTATTATGGAATAGCCATTATAGTAGGATAAAAAAACCTTAAAGGAAAGATTGATGTCTGTGCTTTGGGAGTTTGGAGGCCTGGTTTTGAATCCAAATATGTAAAAATGTGAGACTCTTATGAACTACTAATCTCATGATGGAATGAAAAACCGGCAGCATATGTTCCTCCAGCAGGAAGGAGAAATCACTGCTCTCCATCAAAGATCATGTAATAGGGGGTGCTTTTACAACTGCAAGAAATCTCCTCTCATGTGACCTTCCACTTGCACGTCCAGCTGGTCTTTGCTGCCATTAGGCATGGGTAGTTACACGAGTTGCTCGTCTACGAGGCAGTACTATAATATCTCTCCCTCATCTTCCTGTGCCAAGAAAGACACAGCATGCCTGTGGAAAAGTTGAGAGCATAATAAGAAGCTGATAACAATAAATGTTTGAAGAAGGGCTTAGATGTTGTGAGATCAGAACCTTCTGCTGGCTACCAGCACTGTAACAATTCTGGAGACAGGTACCAGTTATCTGATAATGGGTGTGAGATGGTTAAAAGCACTTTCTGAAACTGTTGAGCTGTCTTGCCACAGGGCTGTAAAATAAAAGGGTCTGATAGCTACAGATACCTTCATCCTCTGCGGTTAGACTGGAGTAGGTGCGCACGACTGCTATCTTGTTTGACTGCAGGAAAAGTGACAGAAAATGGAGATCAGCAAGTTTAACCCATGTATTTGGTAGGCAGGACTTAGTGGTTGTGTGTCTAACACAGAGTGGATAGAAGATATATCCAAGCATAGCAGTTTCTCGTTGCTCCTGGCTTACAGCTTGCCCCTGAGACACACGGTCAAACAAGAAAAACAACAGAGATGTTGATTGTCTGCAGCTAGGCTGAGTTGTTAATGAAATTGCAAATGCTAGAATGCTAGCTTAGGTGCTCTGTGAAGATTTGCTCAGGGATTCAGATGTTGTGGTCTCACAGGCATTTGATTAGGTATATATTATTGAAAGTGCAATTTTGCCTGCACAGCCTTTGGAAGAGATAATAAAGCTTCAGAAGGCAAAAATTAGACTGAAAGGGAGCCCAAGATGAATTTATAGAGCTGCCAGGAAGAAAAGTTTCTTTATAAACTGAGCAGTCTGGGTTTGGAAGTCCTTGAAAAAGGAACTTGGAAAGAAATTCTCATCTCAGATGCAGTGAGCTGTTCCTAATGGTACTCTGCCACTGTTACTTTGCAGGTGTCTCCTGTCTTTCCTTGGTGTATTTGTAATTGCAAGAAATAAAAAAGAGGAGCATTTACAAATTCCTTTTATTGACTGTGGACATATTCCTGGTAAGTAGGGCTTTTTTTTCTGTCTCTCTTTTTAAAAATGAGATATCAGATAATGGGATGACCTAGGAGAGTTGAGTCACAAATGTGCTTTAGTCATATTTAATAAATATACTGTTCCCTTATTTTCTATTCCTGTTCCCAACAGATTTTTCAAAGAATTTTTCAGAGTTTTTCCAAGCTATTGTTACAACCAGTCAAATGAAAACAATGATTACTGGAGCAAAGAATGTTTAAATGATGGATTGGTGGGGGATTTGTTTTATTAAAATCCTTCACAGAGTTGTTTTTCCCTTCTCTCACCCCATTTCCTTAGGACAAAAACTGACAGGCAAAATACAACCAGATTCTCACAGTTCACACTATGGCACTTTGAATGATGAAGATGACTCAGTGAAAAGTCAGAGCTGAAAGAAGAAAGCACCTTACATGTCAATCAACAGGACAAATGCCACTGGAACAAGGATCAACAGCACCTTTTTGTGGGACATATTCAAGTAAATGTTGAACTCCTGTATGTTGATGAGTCATAGTATTATTTAATCCTACTTAATTTATTCCATGGCTGTCCCAGATGTGTTCTGAAGATAAAGGATGCCTTAAGAAAAACTAAATAACCATTAATGAAACAGAACATTCTCCTAGTATCAGTGCCTCTTGAGGATATTTTTAGAGTCCTAATTGCCTTGAAATGCAAATAGGCACAGAACAGGATTATAAAGATTTGCCTTTGAAGCCTCCCAGGTCTGTGTAGATGCTTAAACACAAAGGTAGCAAATGAAAAGAATTTTCATAAGTGACTTCAAAGTATTCTACTATATGTATAATACCTTTAAAACTCTGATCCTTCCTGTTCAGGAGTCAAAACTATGGACATATATGCAGTATACAGAAATATGTACACACAAAGTATTTTATATTATGCGTAGAGAAATTCCTGATTGTCTTCTGCCATCAGATTAATTCTCTTATCTTCCAAAGAAATAAACACTTGTGTGAGGAGAGGGAAGGAAAAGAGCATTTGCCATAAGCATAGGCATGTGTGCACATGCACACATTTGTGGTGTCCAGCCAAGGCAGAGCTAGGGAACCGTGCTTGACATTTTACATCTTCCCAGGAGAGTCCTGGGAAGTCCACTAGGCTGGACTGGGCTGGGCTATGCTATCTGTTTGTATAGTCTAGCCTGAAGTTTAGCTTCTGTTTTCATGAAAACAAGGTTTTACTGAAGAAAGTGTGAAGTTCTCCAGAGGGAATGGGGTAGCCAGGCTGCCTTCCTTGATGTGTCTTGGAAAAAGACGCCTAAAAAAGAAAAGCAGGGCAACTCCTGCCTCCTTCCTAAACCACTGGTAATCCTGGATGAGGAAAGGCTGTAAAAAACAGGATCACAGAGAGTCATGGCAACAGTAAAATTTTTCCTTCATTAATCGGTAGTGTCTCCACACTAATTTGAAGAGCCAGCAGTGATGGGAATCATGGCAATACAGGCTCTGTGTTCAGGTCTGGGAGGTCTCAGTGTCCCTCAGTCCCAGCCTCCTGGCAAGAAAGCTGCTTCTGCGCATTCATCATGGGTTCACTAACCCCTGCCTGCTAGCACCTGTCTGCCTCAGCTGGCACAGTGGGGGTCAGACACCTCTGCTGCAGAAACAAGAGAAAGTGCTCTTGGAAAGTGTTTGCATCATGGACAAGATACTCATTTTAAGTTTGAATTAATCTGCAGTAATGGATAGGGGCAATAGGCTGTGTCTGTTTTGTTTCAGTGGCATATGAGAAAATTAGGTCTCTTTTTTTCCCAAATAATTATTTCATTTTAAAATAGGTACAGTTGAAGATCCATAAGATATTTTCATTTCAAACCCTACAATATGCACACAGAGCTGCAGTTTTTCCTCAGCAGCAATGTCCCAGGAGCCAGGGCATGGGGCGGAGGGTTGTGAAGTTGTTTTCCAACATGGATCTTTTCCAGCTGGCACAGGACAAGACTCTGTGTCTGCACCTTACTTGTACCAGCTGCCTGGCTGTGGCCTTCCTTTCCCCTCTTAGAGTTTGAGTTCAAGTTTCTAAAGCTTAAAATAACAAAAAAAAGAGCACACTCTTTTTGTATGCTTTCTCCAGGGAATAAGGGCACACTTCTTTCTTTTGCAAGTCAAATTTAAGCCATTTTTGTAAATCTCAAGCAAGAGTGTGTGCTAAAGATGGAAATGGGAGACCTACGGTTTTTTCATTCTGTGACCTGAGAAACAAATGGGTGAAAGGATTTGGTTTTTTTTGCTTTTCTTAAATGATTGGCCTTGGACATCTTTCAGAAACCTGTTCCCATGATTCAGGAGGGCTGGAGGAGAGCATTAGGGTTACCAGGTATAAGATTTTCTCTTTAAAGCAGGAAATCAAATGCAAAAATCTGTGGCAAATGTTATTGTTTATTTTAAAATACTGTATTTCTTCTTGAATAACACTTCTTTTCTTCCTATGGGTTTATAAAAAATTATAAGGGTTAAAATGTTTCCTGTAAACTTGAATGTAACTGAAATTAATTTATGGATCAAAACACTGGTGGCAATTACGTGCAATTAAAACTTGTGATTTGACATGATTTTTGAGATGTGAGCATGTTCCAACTAATTAACGTATTGCAATATCGGAAAAACTCAGAGATGAGAATTCATTACTGGTCTGCCAAGAAAGGGACATGAGTTGTTTCAAGAATCAGTTTCTAATCAATGCCATTTTCAGATTCTGCTTGCGATATGTAGGCTGCAAACACCACAGGCAAATGCCTGTTAAAAGAAAAGCCTTTTCACTGGAATACAAATGTCTCTGGAGCCCTTCTCTTTAATAATGAGTTATTTTCTTGCAATGTTTTTCCTGACATAAAAAATGTGGGCCAGATAGAAACTGCAAAACTTGCACCTGCAGACTGAACTTTCTTGAACAGATTCTCCATGGGATCTGAGGGAATCAAACCACGGGAAGGGGTGGTGGGCAGGCAGCGGCTCACGTGGTCCCCCAGGCTCCAGCTTGGGATTTTTGACAGAGCAGAACCAGCAGGACTCGTTTAGCACTTGTTCCACTGCTGGTCACGCTGCAGTGAGAGATGAAGTATTAACTGGCCATGGGCCTGGAAATGGGAGCTCTGGAGTAGAGTGAGGTCGTTTAATTTTTGCCATAAAATATCAGGATGAATTCGCCAATCCGTTTCATCTGGGGGAAAAAAAAAAATTAAAAAAAAAAAAATTGAACCACATTTTTATTTCTGGCCATGGTAGGGGCCTGGCGTTCACCTGGCAGGCTGAGTGCCTGCTTGTTGCTGCAGCCCAGCTTTTGGTGGCCTCATGTTTTGGGTGTAAGGGCACTGATCATCTAAAACCAAAGGAGAAAGATCAGATATTACAGGGGCTTCAGCTTCTGTGCTTTGAAGCTGTTGTTCCATGTACCCAGCGAGCAGCCTTAATGGTTCAGTGCTGCTAGAATTCTCATCCTCCTTTTCCCAGCTGTGAGGTCCTGCATGGCCTATGGTTCTCTGTGAGCCAGTTCAGCTCACTCAACCCACAGAAGCCATCTGCTTTCTTCTTGTTGGGCTGGCTCTCTGAGCTGAGCCAACAGGCTGACTGGAGCGTTTGGTGGGAAAGAGGGGAAAAGGAGGAGAGGGAGTGAGACCTCTCTTCTTTAGAAGGAAGTATTACATTAGTTCTGTCCTTCTGAGGCGCTTCACTGTGCAGCAAGCATCCTGGTAAGCTCACTCTTCATGTGTCACCATGTCCCAAATGCAGCAGTTATGTTCTTCCTGAAGCATTTTTAGGTGTCTGACTCCTGAAGCAAAACCATGAGCCAGACTCACTGAGCTGTGCATAGTGAATGTTGAGTGGCTCCACATAGGGCTAAGATAGGCATCTTGTGGCACGAGGAGTGACCTAAGGACAGCTAGGAGCCCAGACATGTGTGACTATACAACTTGTTCTAAGGACTGATTTTTTCCTTCCATTGACTGTTTGCTATAAGGTACATAAACAGCAATGGAAGGAGGGACTGGAACCAAAAGTCTTCTGAACTCACAATGGTCTCCCCTTGTGATCTCTCCTTCCAACCCACTTTATGCAGGACCATTGGTTATTTGCAGAGAAAAATGTTAACTCTGGTAACACTGAGGTGCAGATGATTAGGCTGAGCTGTCTGTCAGCTTGCCCTTTTGTTATTATCCTTTGAGGCTTGGTCTTTTTCTTGTTTAAATTTGTTTGCTTATTCCTTTTGGAGGAATCAGCTGGACTGTGTTAGCAACTAGCCCAAAGGAGAGAGAGGCTAATTACCATAATTATTATTGAAAGGCCAAGCTGGAAGATTTACAACCTGAGGCCATTTCAGGAGAAAAAGATAGAGAAATGATTAGTGCTATCGATTCTCAAGAGTTTGAGAAATCCTGAGTTTGAAATGTTTCTGGGTTCTGGGACAGAATTAAGGACATCAGTGAATAAATAGTGGTTCCATAGAGTTATGTGTGTGGTTTTAATTTGGCGCTTTTTTTTTTTTTTTTTTTTTTTACTGATTTGAGAGTGAAGGATGACTGTTCTCTGCCTAGAGAAGAAGAGAGGAAATAAGACATCCCTTTGGCAGACGGGACATGTTGAAAACTTTTGGAGCTGGGAGAAGTGTAGAGGCACCTTCCAAGCACCCCGGCTGAAGTAACCGTTGAGTTATACAAGGAGGCAGCACTGTCAAATACATTACTACCTATTAAGCAGTCAAGACCATTTAGAAAGGGCCCTTGTCCTCTTGTCATATGTTAAATCTGTTCAGAGCACGTGTAGCTTGTCTGGCCCCTTAGGTTGCAGATAAATGTATTTTTGAAATGCACTGAACAAGTCTCTGGGTTCTGGGCTCCTTGAGCATCCTATCAATGCCCCTCTGGCATGTGCTGTCTCACATGCAGAGCTCTTGCCAGGTCCTCCCTGTGTGGAAATTAGACTGTGTGTTGGGTACACACCACAGGCTTACTCTGATAAGAAGTACTGCCAGGACATTTCCCTTGACCTGGGAAGCATTTATAGTGTTCTGCCCTACAAGGAAGTTGCACAAACCTACAGTCTTTGATTATGTTCCCTTTACTTTGTGATTACCACCGAGTAAGCAAGGGCAATTTTGGTTATCCACAGAAGCAGAATTATTGGCACCTCAGGAACTTCCAGGCACAACAGGTGGACCCTAAATAAAGAGTTAGGGGGCTGCTGAGTAGGTTTCTTATTTAATCTAAATTCAAATTTTTCAATTAGGCCCCTAAAGTTTGTCCAATCCTTTGAGGGAGAAAGTGCATTTAATAGTATAAATCTGCAGTAGCATTTTGACTGCTTGTGGACTCAGGCATCGGTGCCAGGGGAATATGTGTCAGTTCACGAGGTGACAGTAAGGGGAATGGTGTTCAGCAGCAGAATCAGAAATGTATCATGGCAGGAGAGTTTTGCATGAACACAGAGGAATGACTCCAGGGGACCACTAATATACAGCGGTCTCCTTGTTGACAGTGTCAACAAGGCATTTGTTGACAGTTTTCAAAGTAGAGCTACTGTAAAGGAATGATTAAACAGGTGGTTCTAACACTGACTGTTTTACATGAAGCCAATGTATCACTGTAGCCCATGGCACTAATACCTTAAACATGAAAAGTGGCCTGTGGCCATTGATGAAGGAGCCAACTTCTGTACTTTGCTAGATCACATTGGGAAAAATAGAAATGATTTATTTAAGCCTGCAGCACAAACATGCACTTGCCAGCACTCCAGTTGGAGATTTCCACTCTTGGAATAGGCATTGCCTTGCCTAGATGAAATCTTGGGAGTCTGCTGCCAGATCTTTTGCCAGAATCATTAAACTGGTTGAAAGAACAGCAATGTCATTTGTCTTCTGTTTGATAGCTGGTGGGCATAAATCCAGAGCAGCATGAACACAAGAACAGGACTTCTCTCTCCATTTGAAAAAAAAATTAAATATTTTTCTTGAGTTTCAATAGCATGTGTACCAGGCCCAGAGCTTCATGCTGTCTAATGCTCTGTAATGCTCTCAGCAAAGAGTAAGAGAGAAAGCTTGCATGGCACAGAGGCTGCTAATTAGGCAGTTCTTACCTGTCACTGAAGGTTACTGCTGGTAACACATCGTACGGCAACAGAGTACAACAACAAAGTACTGGAGCTTCTATTCAGTTTTCCAAGAATAGCTGTTCTGTGTTTTACAAGGGAAAAGAGCTGAATAATATGATTTACTATTAGTAAGCATTGCAGTTACCCATGTGTTTATTTTTTCCACGCAATATTTAACGGTTAACTAAAACAGGCACGTCCTGACAATACCGACTGGATGCTGGATGTGCTGCAGGATTCGATGCAGCAGTGTGAGTAATGGCAGGTTGTTGATATGAGAAGGCAGCTCGATGTCATCTGGCCTGGCCTCCTGCACAGCTCTGGTCAGACAACCTCCTCCAAGCACTTCTGTGTGAATCCTTTGGCCCTTCTACAGAAGAAGGCACCCCCGTCCTCTCCTACTAGTCAAAGTAGAGGATCCACCAATGCCATTAGTAATTTGTACTAGCAATGAGTCATTGTTTGCTTTTGAACTATGGCTTATGTCTATTTTAACTTGCCTGGATTTAGCTTGCAGCTATTTGTCTTTTGCCAGTGATTTAAAGCACTAGCTAAGTCCCTCTAGTAAAATACAGTAAGATGACTTGGGCTTTTCGCTAAGCCAAACAGACGGACCTTTTAAGTCTCTCACCATCAGACATTTCTGTCAGCCCTCGGATTGTTTTCTGTGGTTGTTTTCTGCTCTCTTTCCATTTTTGCAGTGTCTGCCATTGGCCAAATCTAGAGTAAAAATTAGATCCTAGGAGTGCCGAAGAAGTATCACAGAACTGGACCAGACTCAGCACGCTGTGATCTGATGTCTGTCTTCCCCTCTTCCCAAAGCTGCAGCCCTGCACCCAGCTCAGCTGCCACCTCTCCCTGGAGGTGCCTACGCTTTGTGGTTTGACACTAATTTAATGGTGGCTGTCTTGCATGCCCAGAGATACAGCAGCCTTGATTATTTTCAGCAATTTGACTTCAGACTTGTTGCTGAGTTCGGCGATGGTCCAAAGAGTAGGTGCCTCTGGTCAAAGGTCCTTGGGAGGCCCAGCACAGCAGGAGACCCTGCACCCTCTGGCCCAGGGGCTGTCACAGATGTGGTGGCACCTGGCAGTGGTAGTAAGCAACCTCACAGAGCTTCCCTTTCTCCAGTGGCTGCACGTGAGAGCTCAGCCCAGATTTGAGAGAAGGGTGACTCATTCAGCAACCGTTTAAGGTGCAGTAATTAAATAGGCTTTGGGAGAGATGCCTGCATGTGAGGAGACTCTGCCCAGGTCAATTGGTCTCTCTTCAAGGATGGTGATGGCACACCAGAGAGAAAAAATGCTGATATTTGTCATAGATGACAGAAAGGCTTCTGCTTCCTCTGCGCCTTGCCGCTCACAGCCTCATGGTGAGGATGTCTTTTGAAAGCAACAGTTTGGGCATCACTCCTCTGAGAGGCTGCGAGCACCTGACAACACTGAATGGGGCATCCAAATCCCAAAGAGAGCTGGGATGTGCATTCCAGCCCTGACCTCTTTGGATTGTTCAGGTGACCAGCAATTTGCACAGGATGTGGATGGCCTCACCCTGAGGTACCCAAGGCTCCCCCACAGGGTCCTGCGTGGACCCTGTGCTTCTGGTCTTGCTTCTTGTCCCAGCTCAGAGGACAAGTCTCCCTGAGTCCTTTTAGGGATGTGGGTTTTGAAGTGCATTTGTGCTAGAGAGAATGTTGTGGTGCATTTACAGGCCAAGGTCCCGTGTTACATCACAGAGCAGGCACAGCTATTTTGGTGGTACCCTTGTGCTGTGAATAGCTTGAGTTCAGTGCTTTGGGGTGTTCAGGTTGGGGTTTTTTTTAGTAATTTCAAATGAACAGCCTGGTAATGTCACCTCAATTAGCCTGAGGTAATTTGTGGTGGAATTCTTCATTTAAAAAAAAAAAAAAAGGCAAAGAAGAAAAGCTGCTTTTAATAGTGAAGTCTTTGCAAATAAAAGGCCGTGCTGGAGCACTCTGAATGTGATTACAGTGACTCACATTTTTAATGGCTTTTTTTTTATCTCAGAAATGGCTTTTTTCCAAACAAAGTCCTACAAGGCCTCATATAACAAACAAGGGTTACTGCTCTTTTCCACACATAACATGAAAAATATCCTTGAGCGGAGCAAACTGCAGCCCATCTGCTGTAGCTTGGCCCGGCTCACAGCGCAGCTCTCTGACCATTACGCATGGCTCTTGGTAAAGCAAACCACCTGCTTCCTGCACGAGGTCCCGCCTTGAGCCTCCCCAGCACTTCTCCGAGGAGGAAACCTATCCAAAACGCTGATGGGGGATGACAACCTTGGCATTCCCTTTTGCTGCATTTGTTCTTATGCCATTTGTTGTTCACTCAAGTGCTCCATGGACTTTCGTCTTCTTTTCCATCCAGACTAGAAAAAGGCAGGCTGTGCCAGAGATAAATAGACTCTTACTTTCCTGTTTATTGTGCTCCCTTGCTCTCCAGCTGCGGTCGGCACAGTCTTCATTTGGGAACCCAAAAGGGCACCTTCGAAAGGGAAGGAAGAGGAGAGAGAGAAGTCTTGTGGCAATTTTGCAAAGGAGTGATCTGAACGTTAGCCCCTTGCTCCCTGATTCAGGGTCTGGTGCTGCAGATGCTTAACTGAGCTGAGTCTTTAATGAATCCCACTTATGTCAAACAACAAGTACTGACATGAAGTCCAGAAGTATCCCGGATGGATACTTCCCAGACACTTTACCTAGACATTTACAGTGCAGACAAACCATAATTTTGCAAAGGTTGTACTGAGTAAAAAAAAATGGCATTTCCCCCAGCTGCTTGCCATCATGCTCTATAGCTCTGCCAGATGAACAGATGGAAACCAATGCCATTACACAGTGTGCGCTGAGCATCCTCACATTGCCTTCGCTGTCAATGAAGGGAGACCTCGGCTAATCTCACTGTCACTGCTTGAAGCAGATTAGGGATCATTTGCATAACCCCATCCACCAGCTACACTGGGAGGATGCTCTGCAGGACTGGGCTGTGGAAGCGGGCATCGCTTCAGAGGACGCAGCGCTTTACGAAACAAATGGCTTCCTACAGCCTAAGCGAGTTCAAGGCATGCACTGCTCCAGGGTACCTCTTCGTCATTCAAAACCTTAACGTGAAGTTTAAAACTCTGAGTTGAAATCGTTCCCCAGTCTGAACTGGACACCACTAGCTATGTCTTCAGGAACTGGAAGAACTGGGTTACTGGGGGATGAGGACTTCTGCTCAGCTGTGACCCTGCTGCTGCAGTCCAGAAGGTGCTGTGGTGTCAATTCATAGGCCATGAGGACAAGATGCTTCTTTGTTTCTTTCCTCCTACATTAAAAAGAAAAGAAATTCAGTGCCATTGTTTTGCTAAGAAATAAACAGTTTTCACCACCTTTTCTCTGAAGAAGTTAAACAATATTGTTAAATTGACTGATTATAAATAACCATGAGTGGAACTCTGAGGTAAACACCTCACATGAAAAATTTCAGCTCAGCTGGTAGAAATTTGGTAGAGTGCTATGATCGGCTCAATATGGGATCTTACAGCAGAGAACAGTGCTGCCAACTGTGCCTGAGACCAGGCTATTTACCTTCTTGAAATAGTGTTACTTGGAGGAAAAATTGTTTGTGGATATGTCTGGTTAACTTGTGTGGCATAGATTCATATCTCACTGGTACCAGCCCTACCATGTGTTCGTTAGCGTGCAGCGTGCTGTGCCACTCTGTGCTCAGAGTGCACCTTTTTTTATTTCTTTCTTAGAGACGGAAGTTGTGCAACATGCAGTAAATATCATTAGAACTGGAAAAAACACTTATTTGCTATGCATAAATAAGTCTTCTAATGCAAAATAAAATCACAGCTTTAAACGTATCATCATTAACTGTTGGCCAAAACAAAATCATAGCTTAAAAATGTATCATGTCTGTCTGGCCAAGACTCAAGCCTATGTTAATTTGTTTTGTTATGCTAAATGGTGGCTTTAAACACATCAAGCCTCTGGCAGAGCTAGGCTGCAGTTGGGCTTGTATGAAACAGGATAAAATGTGGAACACACACTGCAGTAAAGCATTGGCTAAGATGATCTCAACTTCAACCTACAAGAATACAGTTGGGCTAAAAAATTAGAGGGATGGTCCTAACTCTTATTTCAGCAAATGTTGGTGCCTATAGATTGCAGAAGAGACAGCGGATACCAGAGTCCCTGTGCTCCTTCAGCTGCTTAATAACTAACAATCAAACTGCTAGGCTGAGCTGGGGGATTACTGGGAATGGGAGGCATTCAGACCCTTACCTTGAGCCTGTGCTTACAACAGACCGTGTCCCAGCACAGGTAAGAGACAATCCTGAATTCCTGCATGCTCGTGGATATGGCAATGTTTTGCTTCCTTTTTTCAAAGAGTAGAATTCAGGTGAAGTAGGTATAGCCATAAAACATGGCCTCCTCCTCTCTGGAGCAACCAGTCCTTCCTGGTTGATTCTTCACCATTCCCTCCATCTGTCTTTCACAGCAGGGCTTTGGGGTATTTCTCTGTTCCCTGTAAGCAGAAGAGGCACCAGACCTGTCAGTAGTCAGGGCACCAGTTTGACACCTCTGCACACATTTGTGTTTTGCATCTTCAGCTTAGAGTCTTGTCCTGAATCCTTTTGGGTCAGCTACATATACAGTCTGTTGGATGCTCAGTGGCGTCTGGGTAGGGCCCATGGGTGTGACTGCAGTACAAATAATTCTCTAAGACAAAAGGCAGCATGAACACAAGAATAAATAGGCTTATATGTACCATAAAAAACATGTCTGGAATGACAAAGTTTCCAGCAAGCCCTAGTAGAAGCAAGCTCTGGAACAAGGCTCCAACAAGCTTTACAGTAGAAACAGTGGGAGCAAGAAACCCAAGTAGTGTTAAGATGGAGCCTGCAAAACATTTGAACTCTTTGTCTGCAATAGCACAGGACCCTCTGAAGTGGAGGTCTCCTGCCATCTTATGCTTCTCAATCTGATGTAGCTGTTACATTCAGTCTTGGATTCCCCTCCTGCAGCTATAAAGCTGCAATGTGAACTTCTGTGCGCAGCAGAAAGCACCTCCTCTCTGTAGAGCAGAGCTGTGAGGAAGGGAAATGACCTGCATTTGAGCTGAGGCTATGCTGTAGCTGAGGTATTGCAGGTGCAATGTTTATACTGGAAAAGTCAACCCAGCCTACTGCAACAGTGGTAGTAAGGGCTTCAGCAGCATCTGAGGTGGTGTCCAGGAAACAAAAGGAGTGGAGTAAAATACTATAAAACTGCTGGGTTTTATTACTAGCACTGATGCATCTACTAGGCTTCATTCATGAGTAGTAAGCACCTGGTAGAAGATGGAAGCCTGATGGAGCAATTTGCCATCAACTTTAAAGTGTACAGACGGTGCATGAGGCAGATATTTTGTGTCTTCCCAAATAAATAAAATAGTGGACACACTTCTCCAAAGCAGTGTTTCTCCATGCTTTTTTAATCCAAAGATCCCCAAACTTTTTTGAAGACGAAGCTGCAGGACGCTTGCGCGGTCTTAATGCAGTGGTCTTCATGAATAAACAACTAAAAATTAGGCCACCTTTTGAAAGTTGTGGCAACATGTGTGTGTGGATTGGGCAGTTTTGGGATGGGGAAGATAGTGTGGAAATTTGCTTTGTTTTAGACTGATCTCACAAACCATTCTCTTTCAGTCTTTCAGACCATGAGTGGTCCCCAGAGCACAGGTTGAGAAATACTCTCCCACAGACACAATAACATCCAAGAGCAGAACTGCATTGTTCCCCAAAGCTGCCAAGTTCATGAGGAATTGCTCAGAGAGTAGGGGGTGGTTAGACCTCTCCATTGTTATCCTCAGCTCTAACTTAGAGTGAAACAGAAAATAATGCTCTAATTGTTGTCTTAGCGAAAGAAATGTTTAAACCTCAATGCAAATGTAATCCATGCTGTTGTTCTTCAAGCATGTGTGGAAAGCCTGAGATGTAAGATCTCCTGAGTATTCCCATGAACTAGAGTATGAAATCAGAGCTGATATATTCAACACCTCGTGTGCTCTAACTGATTTCAGTGATGATCAAAACATGCAAGACCTGAGAGGGAGTATAGATTTTAAGCAGTCACCAGTGTAAGAGCATCCCAAGGAAGAAAGGTGGGTGGGCTCTAGAAGATATGGACAGTAAATGTACAGAGCCCTGAAAAGAGCCAGGTTTCATAAAGGTTTTCTTTCATTTTCTGGGTTGAGGAGTAGCCTTTTAAAAGTCTGGAAACATTTTCTCAGTGAATGAGAGGTGCCTCAGAAATGAGACATAAAAGGATAGTCTGACTAGAATCAGTACTGCCCCCCACCAAATTACCTTTTGAATAGGAATTACATTTAAATATTGAGGAGTCCTCTTTTGGTACTTACAATGGTCTTGCTTTTCTGTTTCTTTCGAGGAGCACTTAAGAAAGATACCTCTTTTCCCTTTGTCAGTAGGAAAGCAATAAAATTACAGTCATCTGAAAAATACTAGCATTAGCTCTGAAAAGGGATAATGCAGAAATATGTCAAAGAAAAAAAAAGGAAAATTAAATTTTTGTCATAGTCTGTTTAAGATAACTGAATTCCTCCGAGTAGGACAGTTATCATCATGAATGTAAAAATCTCCAAAGGTAACCTTCATTCAGTCTCTTAAAAAGTCAACCATTAACACCCACGTGGTTCAGAGTCTGCACAGCAAAACCAATAATAAAACCAGTAGGTGTAATAATCGCTGCTGTTCTCTCTCCCCATTGCTTGCTTGCTTTATATAAGAGTACATGTGTGCCTGTGTGCGTGTGCCCCTGTGTGCGTGTAAAACGGAGAAAAATCTAGCAAAGAGCAGGACTTGCTTGTCTCTACACATATCATGCATTGATGACTCAAAAATATACCATTCTGAAAAATAAAGAAGTTTTCCTTCTCCCATATTATCCCCCTACAGAAAGAACTTTATTTTTCCTGCCCAAATCATCACTTAAAACATGACTAAACCAAAAAATTTTCATTTGGAGCAAGCATTTTCCAGCAGGTTTTTGTGGTCAGCTGTGGAGATCATCTGGCTTCTATGAAGTTATTTGCAAAGAAAAAAAAAAAAAAAAGGTTGTTAAAAGTGATTTCATTTTTTTGCAAAGGTTACTTTATTGACAGTGTTATACTGTAAACCCCTCATAGCTGGTTTATAGGCCAGCTCCACAAGACAAACAGACCAACTACACAAGAGAAACAGTGAACAAATTGGCCTGGCCAAGGAAAGCTTCCCTAAGATAATTAAAACCACCTCGTGCCTGCACTGTGAGAAAGAAGACAGCTTTCAAAATGTTTATCTTAGAGCGAAAATACAGGTCCCAAGACTGATTTTGAAAAGCAGCTGAAAAATAGTTGGCCTCAGGAAGGCGGTGATACGCAGGCGGGGGTGGGTGGGCCAGGCTGCGAGCACCACGCAGGAGGGAGCAGGGCCAGCAGGACCGTCGGGATGGTTCTGGGAGGAGGTGGGCAGGGACCTCCTTCCTCTCATTCCTGTTCAGCTTCACATCTTGGAGGGACACGTCCCCCTGGTCTCAGAGGCGCATCCTCTGCCAGCTGTCTCACAGTCCCTCCTTACATGAGGCTTCCCATTAACTCGCCCCAGCATCTGTAGCCTCTCAGTTTGTGTCTCCCTTTTGGTACCTCCAGTCTTTCTGCACCTGTAGATGACCACCTGGCACCACTGCATAGCTCCTCTGCCTCTCCTGCATCTTCTCCAGACTGCCCCACCATGGGGGTATCCAAAATAGACCTTTTTGCCAACATGTCCTTCTCCTTCTGTTGCTTCACATTGGCCCTGTGTAAGCTATTTAGGTAATGGTTTGTATGAAAATCTAGGGTGAGAACAGAGGTCCACATTACAGTAAAAAGGCTTTGCTTGTAACCTCACTTTCAGTCCTTGACTTTAGCAAACTGTTGCCTCCTGGTTCCAGGTTTCCCAGCATCATGGCTGCTTGTAACTTGGTGATTTTGTTTATTTTGGAACATTTCCTTCACAAGAAGAAAGGAAGCAAAGTTCAGCCATTACCATGTGAGTGGGAAGTAAAGAAAAAACCCCTCTCCTCATTATAAAAATACACTCAGACCTTTTCCCTGTGTTCCCCCACCCTCCAAGCAAGAGTTCAAAGCAAAAGGCAGTCTCAGGCGGTGACTTTTGCTATGGAAATACATTTGTGGAGTGCAGCACGGGGCCGGGTCCCAGAGGTAATTTTTGTTGTTGACTTGACAGTTACAAGGATTAGGAAATCACCTAATGAGCATGTGCAGTAGGGTGTTACTGTCTCACCCGCTCATTAAACCTGCACCTGGTGCATTTCTGTGTAGCAAACAGCCACGTGTGGACTGCTGTCTCCAGAAATAAATGGCCCCACGCCCGGGGCGAGCTCCTGCAGATCACAAAATTGTTCAGTAGTGCTCTCCACTGTAAGCCTCAGCTTGGCGCGTTTGGCCATCCGTTGCTTGTGGATAAGGGCTTTGCTGAAGCTTGTGGGCCAGCTCCTGCTCACTGCGTAAGTTCTTCTGCTAGTGCCACCTGCAGATACTGTTGGGCTACCAAAAATATAGTGTGCTCCTAAGGAAAATACAAACAAGTTGGGCATCTAACTACAGAATATGGTCACAGTGGAATTGTAGCTTTAAAGACCCATTTCTCTGAGAACTAGGGGATAATAGAGCCCAATAAACAACACAAGGGTACAGTAAACGTTGGCCATCTCTTCAAAGAAACCTGGACAGAAAAGTGAAATCTTTTTGGTCATGGATCATCTCTTACTTCTGTCTCCTTCTTTTAGCTAAGAGTGGCATCACTTCTTAGTAAATACCTGATCTGTCCTCACTGCATTTTGTGATACTAAATGGCTTTGTTGAGCCAGGAGATGACACAGAGGCAGAGAGGCCCTGATCTCTTGTGGAGCCTCTGGGACATGACATCAACTGTATCAGGAATAGCATGTAGCATCCATGGGGAAAAGATTAAAACACCCTACTTGTGAAAAAAAAAACCCAAACTGTTAAGAAAAAGTTTCAG
>NW_010325533.1:18952-32154 GCF_000700745.2 Antrostomus carolinensis | reverse complement strand
TTCAGAGGCTGAGAACCATGTGTTGGATATCCTCCAACACTGAAGAGCTACTAAACTTATAAAAGACATGCAACATCAGATAACACCAGTGATGCACCCAGATCATTATCCTGTCTTGGCCACAAGAGAGGTGGTGCCAGAGCAAAGGGCAGGAACACCTGTATCCAGTAAGTGCACATCAGGTGAAAGTGTTGATGGTCTCCTTATCAAGAGTCAAGGCTTCTAAGAACACATTCTTCTAGGATGAATGTAGCTTTGCCTCATAGAAACAAAAAAAAAGGGGGAGGATGTGCCACCAAATTGTAAAGGTAAACACCAGGGCAGTGCCTACATGTCCTTATGTGCTCACTGCTGGAGAGCTAATATTCCATTAAAGCCAGATTTAAGCCTTCAGCACACTGGACATATGAGTAACCATGCATACATCTGAAGCTGAGAGGCTACCTTGTTTGTTGTATGATTAGCAGCTAAGGCTTAGGCAGATTTGTTACAGCTACGTCAGTTCTGCAGCACTGACTTGCACAGACAGAGCAAAATACAAATATGAAGCTGATAATTCAGCAGTATGTTGAAGGTTCATAGCAGTATGGGAAAGGGCCAAAATGGATGGTGGCAAATAGTGGGGAAAAGGTCATGAGAAAAAAATGAGAGAAGTAAATTGTATTAGCAGAAAAACAGGGCATGACCCTACCATTTGGCAAAGTTACAGAAATCTTAACCTTTGGAAATGCTATTAGTTCATTACTGTTGGAAAGTTGGCTAGAAATGCAAAACTCAGGCCTGACTCAGTTCTAGAGTTTCTGCTGCGCTAAGCACAGTAACACATGAACACACCTCCCCTCTCAGAGACACGCTCGTAAGGAACAGTCACTAAATACTGTGTTATTCCTAATATTTTGCTACCCTAGGCAACCAAGCACCGACTCTGCTCGGCATGACACAGCCTGGAAGAACTAGATGGTCTAGAATCAATTTGCTACTCCAGTTGAGTTTGATTTTATGATCTTAACACTTGTCATTTTGGGAAGGAACAAAACATTCGCTGTTCCCAGGGTATGTAATGCTACTGGGAAGCCATAAATTTTAATTCAGCGCTTTATTTCCCTCATGAAGAGATGTTGTTCATATGTGCTGTCACAGTTGGAGATTCCTCTTTTTTTTTCCTTTTGGTTGCTTGTCCCTTCATTAAGTTGGAACACGCTCAGAAGCACGACAGCTTTTGTTTCTATCTATGATGGATGTTATAGTGAGAGTTTTGGTCTGGTTTCTTTGGACCAGGAATTGTTTCACATGAGCTTTTCTGCTGGATGAGCTGGCACTCCTCACTCCTCCTGGCTCCCTCCCCAGGCTCTGCCAATCACTATTTTTCTTCCTTCAGCATCCAGCTTGAATTTGAAGTGGCAGGAAATAGACACTGATGGTTTTATTCTTTAGAGGAAAGGAATCAATTCAGAGTGCATGCTGGTGCCCATGAGACTTAGGGGAGAGAAGTGCCATGCAAGTTTATCCAAGGATATTTCAGGGCTTGAAATTGGAACCAGGCAACTTTATTTAACTATTTGCAATTTTTATTTAAATTAATATTTCAATTTATTGGAAAACCATGCTCCTATAGATTTTTCTGTAAGATATATTGCTTCATATTTGGGGAAAAAAAAATACCTGGAAGTCTAAAGTGTCAGAGAAAATGTCTGCTTTTCATTCTTCCTCCTTGTATTTTCCACTTTAAAAAAATTTACCATAACAAAAACTGAAGGTACATACAGAAAAACATCCAATTGATTGAAGGCTGCTTACTGCAGTCTGTGAAAGAAGATGGGTGATATCCTAAAGGAAAGAAATTTTAATTATAGCAATCAAAGTTCAAAGGGGAATCTTTTAAGGGTTTTCTATAATTTTATCTTATGGGATAAAAGTATATCCTGTCCATGAGGTCAGAAGCCCTGTTTCGCTCCTGTTTGAAAAGGAGGCTCAAACTTCAGTCAGGAGGTTGGCTGAAGGTTTTAATGTTTTTCAATACTCAGTGGTCTTAAGATTTTAAGGACTGAAAAGGAAGAAACAGATACTGCAGCTTGTATCCAGTCTAGGTCCCCATAGACTCATTTATATTCTTGAAAATATGCAAATTAATTTTACAAATGGATCTGGATAAGAATCAGTTTTTAATGCTCATCAATTTAATGACCTTGCAGATAGAAGAGGTCACCTCTCTTGTTTCTTAATAAACTGTGAAATCTAGCTGACATGTGGAGTTCACAGTTTTCAATGGTGAAAGGGAAGTTATTATTTTTGGTAGGGATTTTTGTTCCCATCCCTGAAGACCACATGAAACCTGGCTACTGTCCTGGGACTTCTAGTTCAAATTATTGTCTCTATAGTCCCTGGAGTTAACCTAATAGCCTGGGATCTGGTCTGTAGAAAACATTTGGAGAAAAATGAATTTATGTTTTATTTCCTGCATATTTTTGATAGCAGCTTGGCCAGACTAACAGCATCCCTTCTTGTACTGTGAGACAGTAATCTTTCAGCTTTTAACGGCCTTTTACAGAAGAAAATCTGAATTTAAAAAAAACCCCAAACCAAGCAGTATTTCAAAATGAAGGCCACAATTTACTCAGAGTAGAACCAAAGTGGATTTTAAAACACAGATACAGTATAAATGTGGTCATTCCTTCTTCTGTGGTTTCTACTACACTGCAACAGGAAAGCTGTCAAAAAATAAGTTGTTCCACACCAAACAGTGAGGTCTCTGGGTACGAACTCATGGGGGGAACTCAGCAGAGAACCTCACCATGGAAGGATGTGACGAGAACAGGAGTGGAGGCTGCGGACACAAACCCCCCATGGGCTGAGGTTCCCTTTGGGGTGCTGCCCAGCTTCACGCTGCTGGGTTGGAATGTTTAGCTCTTAAAAAAAAAGCATTTTAGCTACTGAAAGAGATCTGTCATTTGAGACACATGCTAATGCTGTGGACTTCTTATACCTAACTCTTCATTTGATGTGTTTTCATGTACACATTAAAGAGTGTATGCTATAGAAAATAATCCCAAGTCTAAAGAATTACAATTTAAAAACTAGTGCTCTAAAATCATGAAAAAATAAATAGAAAAAAAATCAAACCAGCAACTGAATGACCGCTACTGTTAACAGAGCAGACTCCAAGAACTGGGTTTAGTGCCCATCCAGAGAAGCAGTTGAAAGACTGTGTTGCTGGTGGCACATTATCGGTTTCCTCACTGTCCTATGTGAGTACTGGTCTTGGAAAAAATTCCAGGTGGGAACTGAATCCACCTTTCTAGCCCTGGAAGGGATGCCTGATATACTGCAGATGGGCTAGAAAAAAGTACTTGGTGCATCTTTCTGTCTTGTGTAAAAATATGAATGCTAGAACATGTTTGCCAAACATTATCTTGCTGCAGGATTTTAATGCCTTTATGCTGTGTAATACAGGGAGGCCTTTCCCAGGACTTCTGTTTTTCTGTGTGATCTATTTTACTGCATCTGCAACATCAACAGGCTGCAAGGGTGCTTTCCACTAAGAAAAAGGAGCTGAACTTAAGGCATTTTTACAAGTTAAAATATAGCATACTATTCAAATTACCTTTCTAAATAAAGAAAAAACCTCAATTTTCAAACCACAGTGCTTTTACCAGGAGATTAAAAACATCTCTGGCTTTGGAGGTTTTTATTTTAAAGTTGTGTCAAGCCCCTTCTGCTCCTCAGGCAATCACAGAAAATTATTTGCTCCAAGAGAAAAAGTTATTTAAAGGTATGTTCATCAGGAAGGCTCTTACCATGTGTGTCACTTGTGGTTGCCCATGAGCAAACACTTCCACAGAAACATCTTCTAACATCGGTGAGCTCTAGCTTTACACCTGCATGTTGCACAACAAAAAGAGGCTGACCTCATACGATGTGAGATACCAGCCTTCAGGCAGGGAATTGCTATTTTCTGGATATTTCTGGTTTCATTGGACAACTTAAAGTGGACTAAAACTAGCTTTCTGCATGCCTACTAACCTAAAAAAATTATGGTTTTTGCTAATTTCCTTTTTTTTCCCCTTTTTCTTTCTTTCTTTCCCTTTTCTCTTTTGTTCTTTCCCTTTTCCTTATCTCTTTTTTTTTTTTTTTCATTAGTTTGTTTGTTTGTTTTGGCAAAAGACCCAGAATGCCTGGATTGGGATCTCCGAGCTACTTGTTAGACTCACCCTTCCTTCTCCAACATCAAAGGACTCCAGAGCTTCGCCACCAGCACAGGAAGGATGGGCTTTCAACAGGAAGGTGCTGGCACGTTGCTCCAGGAACAATTTGGACAGAGGTGGTTTTCTCACACTCCAGCGCCTGTCTCAGCTGGCAGCTGCTGAACGTGTGCACCCAGGTTGGGCACTGCCCTGGAAACCTCCTTGCTCCTAGCATCAGGTTTGGAGGTTACACAAACCTATAGTTCTGGTGTTGCCATTTAAGAAATTATGCCACTGTGTGCTACCTATAGGCAAAAAAGTAAGTTCTTAAAAGACACTAACAGAAACTATGGCTAATTTTTTTTTTTTAAAACAAATTTACTCTAATGCTCATGAATCATTAACGCTTCAAAATACAGTAGCTCAGGGAAAGTCTTAAAAGGACTAATAGAAACTACAATTAATTATCTTTTAAGACTTTCTCCAGACTACTATTTTATTAATGCACTAATGCTTATTTTCATCTGATTCTCTTTGAAAAGACAAGTTTTTAGCCAATTTCATACATTTCTGTGATTTAATTTGGAACCCCCTTGATATATTTGCCAACTTACAAGAATTATTGCATTGTAAAAATATTCAGAAAACCTGGATGCAATTGATTCCTTTAAGACATTTTGTCTTACAGGAAAATAAATTATCTATTGTTAACCCTTTATTTTTTTTCCTGCTGGCCTGCATCAAAACTACTTCCACATGCATCTTAAAAAAAAATAAATTCAAAATCGCTGCGTTAAGCAACTGCCCATCTGTAAAGTGTATTCTTAATTGTAGATTTACAATTTATTCTTCTGTGCACATACTCTGAATTTTTTTTGAGTGCTAAGGAGAAGTAGCAGACTCTGATGCCTGTGGTCCCACTTTCTCACCCAATCCAACCCATTCTGTGGCTTCATACGTGGGTGAAGCTGCCTTGGGTGACACCTGGTACAACTTGGGTAAGATTTTTCAGAAGTATGTGTGTTATTTATAATTAATTACAACTGTAGACACATAGGATTTGTCACTAGAGCCACAGTTAAAACAAATGGGGTGTCTTAAGTGGAGAAGAGGAGGTGGCTCATTTGTGAAATGGCATTTAAACTCATTTTTGAGTGATAAAGTTCTAAATAGCTCAGGTTTTGCCTGTCCAAGTTTGCTTCCACTTCATCCTTTTGCTAAAAGAACCTTTTTGATATGACCCAATGTGAAAAAAAGGAACAAAACCAGAAATTAAGAGAAGTGATGTTTGAGAGTGAGCCCTGATGAGCACATGGGTTTACAGATGCATGGGCTCTCAAGTCCATCACAACCATTGTACTCTTTTTAAAAGAAGAATTTTCTGGGCTAAGAACAGGATGCTGAGAGAAGGACTGAGCTGAAACAGCCCTTCTTATCCTGGTTATTTATTTGATCTTCTTGAGATGAAATGAAATATTGAATTGCACCATCCTTTCTAGAAATTACAGCAAATCCTCAAATATTTGGATCATGAAATTTGAGCCACTCTTATCCTTCAGACTGCTTTTTCATTCTCTACATTATTCTTGCTGTGTCCTGGATTTCTTTTTTATTTCTGTTTCTTAAGAATTGGTCTTAGCTGTGCAAAGCTGTCAGATTAGCAGCACTGCTGTAAACCCATGACAAAAAGACAGCTAAAATGTGTCAAGCAAGCTGATGCTGCTACATGTTACGCACATCTTGGAGTTTCTAAAAAAAAAATAAATAAATAAATTTAAAAATTCTGTGTAGGCATTTTTCCTACTATAGAAGAAACTGTATTTCCTTAAGGAGACCCAATGCAATAAATGAAAGCTGTGTTTTGTCTATTCTGTTCTTTTGTTACCCAACCTACTTTGCAAACTACCTTGAACTCACTAATTTTATATTGTCCAGGGTCCAGCAGGCTCTTTCAAAGCTGCCACAAAATGGTTTCAGCCCATTCCCTCTGTCCTTTCACAGAGTTCCCATTATTCAGTACAAGATCACTTGCTCTTGCAGGGATTTAGTGAGACCAGTGTTCACAAAGAAAAATTTTAGTACAGCTGAGTTGAATTTGCAAGAGGTAAACTGTAGGTACTATTTAGATTGTTGACCTCTGGGAAGAGCATTTAAGAAGCATGGCACTTCAGGGGCTTTGGGGTTGGGTTTTTTGCATGTTGTATTTTTGGAAAATAAAAGAATGCTATTGCTTTTCTGCTTTTCTCAGTCTTAGCACTTCAGAAACCTGCCTTTAGTAGTTTACTCCCCTGAGCTCTGCTCCTACTACCTACCTCACGTGGACATGTGAATGGATCAGGTTTGACATACTGGGCTCTTCCAGATTTAGAGCACTGAAAGAAAACTGTCATGCTGCATTTGACTACCCTCTGTCTGTGTGTGCCATGATTCCCCAAGGCTTCTACCTCCAGCAAGAGGTCTGTCACCCTGCAAGAGGTCTGTCACCCTGCCAATTATGTTCACAGATTTGTTTCAACAACCCCAGCTGCCTTTCTGCCAGGTAACTTCTTCCATTACTTAGGCGCCACTAAACAAACCGATTGCCCTGAACATCTTTAACAAACACACCTCACTCTGGCCAGGGTCTTGCCTCACCTCACCTCATTCCACAGTCTAATCACCACCCTTTTATGCAACCTCATTTTCTGGATTTGCAACGGTAAAGAACGTGCATTTCAAAGCCATAAGACCCTCAGCTTGATAGGTCTATTAGTAACTGCACCTGCCTTAACATAGCAGGCAACTACCATGCCAGTCATGGTTCAGGCATGGAAAAGACCCTTCACCAGGTGAGCCTCAAGTGCCACGTTTATTCAGCTGCTCTGAGGGAGCTGCAGGTAGAGCTATAGGAGCAGCATGGAAGCATTTGAGCTCTTCACAGTGCTACAGATAACACCAAAATTGCCTTCTGTGCTTCACATCAGCTTCCAAAAGCTCTTGCCAAGCAAGGAACGAGAGCTAAGGGTTCATGCTGGCATCCATTTTGAGAAAGTTATCAGGAGAACAGCATGGGAGCTGGAGAGCTTTTGAGGGCATCTTTCACTGAGCAAGAGCTTCCTGGGTTCCCAAAAATGCTCAGGAGCTGATCCAGATGCTCTGGGATAGTTGTAGTAACTGCAGTAAGATACAGCCCAAGAACAGATGTGTGCTGCAAGCTACACCTGATTCCACATGATGAACACAGACACACTGTCCAGCTGATGCACAGAAAACACAGGTTTAATTATCTGCAGTTTGATTATCTGGTGTTGACATGGTTTTTATGACTAAGTTACCCTTGAGACACTGAGAATCTGGAAACCCCAACCACAGATAAAAATTTCCTTGCAGCTACATAAAGTCACAGTATTTTTCTGACAAACTTTGGCTGAGGGTTTTGAGCATTTTTAACTTATCGGGCTTGCAGTGTATTTTACAAGGAGAGTGAAGTCTTAACACATAAATCATTGACTTAAAGGAAAACAACTGTGTAACAATATTACAAGATCTACAGAACAGGATGCACTTGGATTCCAGTTTCTGTTCATTGGCTCACCAGAGAGAAGGATCATAAATCAGAAATAGAGAATGGAAATCAAAGAAAAGTAACAGGAAGCATCAAAATGAAAACCTGGCAGAAATTACCAATAGCAGGAAAAGAAAAAGGACTCCAGATGTTTTTGTTGTTTTTTTTTTTAAAAAAAACCTGGGAAAGATTCAGTGAACAAAAGATCTACAAGCAGAAAAGAAAAAATGATAGCTTGGATGGGGGGCTTCTCCTCTTTCTTTCTCACACACAAGCCAGGTCTAGTGAGGCAAGAAAATATGTATCTACTAGGAAGATAAGGGAGGCAAAGGGAGGAAAAAGCCATCTGTACATCACCTCCCCTCCTTTCTTCCCATGCAGCACAGCTCTGGAAACTCTGATCCTAGAAATATTTCAATCGGGTTCAGAATTCAAAAGGTTCATTAAATCCAGGATTATTACCACGAGAGAACTCGATCAGAGGAGCCAGGCTGTAATGTTTAAGGGGCTCCACATTCACACATACCTACAGGCTGCAGCACTCAGTCACACGGCAGCAGGAGCGTGTGAATCCAGCTCTACACAGCACCAAGCTTTCTCCTCTGGGGCCATCTGCTGGCTTCCATGCAGACGCTTCCCTGGACCTTTCTGGGACAATGATTGCCTTTTCAGGTGCATAGAAGGTGAACGATGCTCAGAAATCATTAGGCATGATTCCTCACAGAGCTGTAGTCCCAGCTGTGCTGGAGGCCGCATCTTTCTGTCCCACATGCCGCTGTAACTCCAGCTGGCATGTGATTCTTAAACCAGTCTTCTGAAGACTTAAAAAAAAAAAATACATATATATATATATATATGTATATATAGAGCTCCACTTCCCATACTTCCCATGAGATCAGATGTTCTCTCCCCTTCCCCGTGTTTGTACCCCATTTAATCCAACAATGGTCCTAAATTTTAATAATTGCGAAGGCAAGGTACTCGAAATCCTTCCTCCAACAAACAACTCAAAACAACATTGATCTATTCACTTAAGACTTTTTCAAACAAAACTATAAATGAGGGAATTAGTCTTTGTAAGTACCAGTCTGCAAATTAGGTCATTAACTGATCTATATTTTATTTCTTAAAGAATCAAGCTTAGCCAGTAGACTCCTGAATCAAGAATAGATTAGAATTTTATTTGTACATGATCGTTTCAGGGTAATTTTACCAACTGGTATATATTTGTATCATGCTGCTAGTAAACTACAGTGTATTATTGCAAACTCATTTTCAAGCTGCTTAATTCAAGAATGGCTAGAAGCTTAAGGCTATCATTAAAAAACCCCCAACACCAACCAACCCACCTCACCACAGCCAAATCAAACACCCTTCTCTCCTCACCCCACCAGAAAACAAATTTTATGAATTTGAACAACATTCATAAACCATAGAGTAAAATGAAGAAACCTTCAATCCCAGCACATTCCCTACAAAAATAACCTCATGTTTTAAGGAAGCAAAATATCCCCTATTATTAACAGAAAAGGTATGCTGACCCACCAACAGCAATTTGCATCTGAAAGCTTTATTTCCTTTCAAAAACAGAGTTTTCTCTCTCAGACTAGTGAGAGACTGATATGCTCTCCAATTAAAGCTCCAGTTGCTATGATTTAAGATTATATGCCAGGCAATATTTTATTTGCATTTCATTTAAGCACAGAGCTTTTCCACCAAAGTGAGTACCCTTCTGGTTTCTTAATAGATTTGTCTACTTAGCTCTGTTCCACTGCAGCCACATGCATTCAGACACAAAGAATCAGGAAAAGGCACCTGCTGTAGACACCAGTCCAGATCACATGCACTTACATGTGAACAATGCGCTGGAAAGCTACAATCCATCTGACCACAAGACTTCTAAAAGGAAAAAAATGATTTTCTGTGTACTGTTACAGCATCCACTGCTCTGAGGTGAAAAATGAACAACATGCTTCTTCAGAGATAAAGATCATGATAATGGACGCATTAATGTTAGAAATCCTTAGCAATGCAGACATCAAAAGTAATACTAGGTCTGTTTATGCATTAGTCATTTTCACGAATAATGCTACAAAGTTTTTTCATTATTTCATAATCCTCAAGATGATGTTGGGGCTCAAAATCACCTCAAATTTGAGACATATCAGAAAGGCCACAGAAGACACAACATTCTTTGGTATTTTTGGCATTCTACGACACTGCAATGACACTTAAACCTCAATAGTAAGTCTTGCAAACCTGTACTGTAAAGATGCTGGAGTTCTTAACAAAACGAGCCCCTTTTTATCTGCTGGCTGGTTGTGTAACATATAAAGTAACCCTGTCAAGCTAACAAAACCAAGTGCTTCTCCACAGCCCACAGCCAATGAAAAATCCCCCCGAGTGACATATCCCAGGAGAGTTCTGGAGCAATGGGAAGTGACATCTGGGAGAGAGTCTGACCACAGACCAAGAATGAGGTCTTCATGCTCCTCAGTTGTTTCTCTATCTGGAACATTCAGAGGGTCACTTTCCAGAGCCTTCATGTTATCCTTTTTCTTCTTCTTCTTCTTCTCCTCTTTTAGTTTCTGTACCTTGTGCTTGAATATGTCCTGATGTCTGGGTTCTTGAGGACCACAGAAGAGTTTGTCTTTGCCTAGATGCAGCAAGTCATCTTCTGTTGGGATGCAAATCATGGCATGTAATTCAGGGTTCCCTTTTCTCAAGAGAGACAAGTTGACCCATACTAGAGCCCTTGGATAGCTCATCAAGATTGGCAAAAAGACATCTTTAGTCATTTCCTTCTGTCCCAGTCGAGAAATAAGGCGGACTCGACGATCTTTTCCAGCAGTGGGATAGCACCAGGCTGCTATCTGCATTAGTAGTTTCTCACTCCTATTAAAAATTTTGAAAAATAAGCATCAAGGACAGTTATGAACAAGTAGAACAACAGAAATCCAACACCCTGCATATTTGCAAGACCGTGATTTTAAAAAGCCCTGGGGCTTTCTGAAACCTTCCAGGCTGGCATCTGTATCACTCTGAGCACAAAAAGAACATGCGTGAGTGGAATTCATGTGCAAGGCTATTTGTCCAGAAGGAGACATTACTTGTTAAAACTCTCAAAAATTGTTAAATCACAAATGCTCTAAAACCTTCAGTGACATTAATGCAGTCCAGAACTGCCAATGTTTTCTTCCCCTGATAGCTACACAAAAATGAAAGACGCATTCAGGCACTTTCCAAACACTGCTGCTGCCCTCATGCGTTGCATTGGAATGCCGGGGATTCTCTATTTTCTTTATAGATCTTATTAAGTAGCACAAGAACCACCTGTGATGATGTATTAGAAAAGAGAATGCAAGCTGATTTACACAGAAACCGTTTTAAAATCACAAATAGGAGCCTCTAAAAGCTCCATCCACCTGGAGGCAGACAGGATATCCCAACTCCAAGAAATCACTATAATCATGAGTGTCAAATTTAAGATAATTTAAGAAATTTACTTCATCTAATCACCAAGTTTGCTAGGGAAAAGCAGGAGGACTTCCACTCAACTGCAAATTCTGATCTACAACAAACCTATTTAATCTCCTCTCTGTATTTGTATCAAATAGTTGTTTCATCTTAATAATCAAGGCTGAGCTCTTCCTTTCCCCAATTCAGTAATTCCCAACAAAGAAATAACACCTCACATGCACGTATCATTTTGACATACCTGAGAACAATAAAGTCACTTGTCATAGTTTCACCTCTCTCATCAAAGTCTTGTGTGCCTTTAACACCATCTGTCTTTAGGACACTCTCAGAGCTTGTTATACCCATGGTCTCCTCTACCTCACCAGTCTCAGGGGAAGCTTCTTTGACCACTTCTGCCTTAGGTTCACAAAAGCTATGCCCTTCAGTTGTGCAGCACTCAGGGTGTGGGGAAGAAGGATGTACAAATTCTCCTGAAGCTTTCATTCTTCCTTCCCAGTTCTTCGTCAGCTGCCCCCAAGGACAGATGAAAGGTGACAGAGTGCCCAGCTTCACATAATTTGCTCTTTTTGCAGGTGGACGTCTAAATGATAAATCAAGTAGGTAAGAATATTTTTTCCTAGGCCCTTATTCAGTCCCTAGCACTTCAAAAGGCTGTCTGCTTTGTCCTGCTGGCCTAATAATGTTTTCTGGTTTTGAAATGAAATATTTAGAACAGAAAGTTAACTGTGCATTCCCTTTGCAAACTCACTGAGCAAGAATGTTATCATAGAATCATAGAATCATAGAATGGTTTGGGTTGGAAGGAACCTTAAAGATCATCTAGTTCCAACCCCCCTGCCATGAGCAGGGACACCTTACACTAGATCAGGTTACTCAAAGCCTCATCCAGCCTGGTCTTAAACACTTCCAGGGAGGGGGCATCTACAACCTCTTTGGGCAACCTGTTCCAGTGTCTCACCACCCTCACACTAAAGAGGGTTACACTTCTAGACAACACTGCTGACCATCACATCCCTTCAGCCATGATGGCTACTTATATCTACTGTGACTGACACCACCACCTTTTCCTCTAAACTTCTACTTCCCCCTCCTAGCTGGAAGGGGAGCCAACACCAGTTAGTGCAGACAACACTTCCAGCTACCCCATATTCATGGTTGAGAGTTCTGTGTTTACTGTAGTGAAGGCAAACTTGAGAATACCTGGTATTTAAAAAGTGGACACTGAAATGTGTCTCTTCATTCACTTTATTCTTTAACATTTAGTACAAACTTTGATATCCTGCCTTTGCCTTCTCTTACCTCCTCCCTCATTTGCTGCTAAGGGAGCTTGAAATAGCTTTGTGTATTTTGTTGTTATGCAGCCTTGTTACAGCCTTAGAACTGAGCACACCTCTGGGACTAGAAGGTTTTAGTTAATTTACATGCACTGTTTAGCAGAGCTTTGCTGTTAAATACATAGAATCATAGAATGGTTTGGGTTGGAAGGGGACCTTAAAGATCATCTAGTTCCAATCCCCTCTGCCATGAGCAGGGACCCCTTCCACTAGACCAGGTTGCTCAAAGCCTCATCCAGCCTGGCCTTGAACACTTCCAGGGAGGGGGCATCCACAGCTTCTCTGGGCAACCTGTTCCAGTGTCTGACCACCCTCACAGTGAAGAACTTCTTCCTAATATCTAATCTAAACCTACCCTCTTTCAGTTTGAAGCCATTATCGCTCATCCTATCACTACCTTGTAAAAAGTCCCTCCCCAGCTTTCTTGTAGGCCCCTTCAGGTACTGGAAGGCCGCTATAAGATCTCCCCTAAGCCTTCTTTTGTCCAGGCTGAACAGCCAATTCTTTTTTATAATGTTAGGATTTAAAACACTAGTGAAAGATCTTAATAAAGTCAAAGTCTAAAGAACACACAGATAATTAAGGGAATATTTTAAGCAGCATTCACTTTTTAAATTCTTGCAATCGATTCTGAAGTTAACATTACCGTTTGAATTTTTCAAG